>NC_133809.1:31650686-31675686 GCF_043250625.1 Sebastes fasciatus
ATTCCATTTCAGCCAATAGATCCACCTAAATGCCACACGCTCGTCCTTTACCTTTACCTTTTCTACATTGCTCTTTACTAATAAGAAACAAGCAAGGAGAGATAAAAGGTTTAATTAGAGATGTGTTATTGTCAGAGCTTATGTGAATCTGGGTATTTCACTAACCAGGAACTGGTGTTGTGTCGAAGCCTGTTCCCTTTCGCCCTCTGTGTTTAGAGTTAGGATGAGTTTGGGTTGTCTTTAAGCTCTCAGAAAAACAAATGTTTGCGGTTAGCGGTAAAGTTAGGCTCAGGTTGAGGAAAAACACAAACTGATGGGGAAACAGCCTTCGACAGAACACCAAATCTAAAATGGAACCTGCGATCAGAACCCAGCCCTAATTACAATTCTACTCATTCATCTAATTGCTGAGGAATGTGTTAACATCTCTACAACAAGCTTTGACCTACTATACGTATCGTTGTGTGTGTTTGTGCATTCAGTTGGTTTGACTTTCTAATGGCGTGGTTCAGATAATCTGGCTAACCTGTCTGTCATCACCTGACTGCTCCTTTGTCTTGCCCAGTCATTTTTTCTTGTAGTCACCATGTTCCCAGATCTCAACTATTACTTCAGTGTAGGGTTGCACCGATACCGATACTGGATCGGATATCGGGCCGATACTGACTCATACAACTGGATCGGGTATCGGTGACAATGGAGTCGATCTATTCAATCCAATTCAATGGTTATATACTATATACATTATAGACTGGAATTTTAATTCTTGTTTGAGTTTTGACCAATTTGTTGCTGCATTAACAAGGTTTCCACTTGAGTTGCTGGTGTACAATTTATTATTTTAATAATAAATTATAATTCAGTAAATGTATATCTATGTATTTATTTGTCACATTTTGTTTTACAAAGTTAGGAAAGTATTGTTTAAGTCCAGCCTGATTTTGCCTTACATATAAAAGAATGATCAAGTCAATTCCATCCTGTGAGGCATACAGCTGATTAATTAAACACTGGTATCAGCTCGGTACTCGGTATCGGCCGATACCCAACGCCCAGGTATCACTATCGGGACTGATAAAGTCGGATCGATGCATCCCCACTTTGATTAGTACATCTTTATCATAAACATTCGAAGTGATTGCCAAAACTACGTAAAAAGAACCCACATTGTAGATTATCCTTTAACACCAACCCTCACCACTACAAGACTAATGGCACTTTGCAAAAAATATCCTCCTTCTGATCAAATAAAACTCAAGCTGGTTCTCACAAACTGCAGCACACACACACCCACCACCATTGGTGTCCCTGTATCCATGCTAAAATCTTACCCAGAAGGAGGAAAGACAGGCACACACTTTGTTTGTGTTGGCTGTTGGCTTTGTATATAAGGGGCTGGGATTAAACTCATATGGATGCAAAGCACAGCGAAGACGGGTAACAATCTGATGAGCAAGAGCCATAGAGAGAGACAAAGAGAGAGAGAAGTGCATCTGTGTCCCGGACTTAGATATATGGGGCTGTAAAACCTCCATAGCTCTCCCCGACAGTATTTACATACCATTCCAGTAGCCAGTGTGCCAGCTTGTTGCAGAGCTCAAGGTCAAATGCACATAACGTATATTCTTTAATATGAGGGGAAGGCAATATGAGATACTGTACACCTGTACTGCCTCTCCCTCTCCCTCTTCCTCTCGCCCCTGCGCAAATTAATTGATACTACAGGGAAGCATACAGTGTGTAAATCTCAAAGTGGTGAGTATATTTTAATTGGTCCTATGGTGTGCTGATTTATGTGTTTGGGAGTGCATGAGAGAGAAAGCGAGGTGGTATCTGACGTGCTGCAGGCTCCATCTATAAGGTCTGTGAGCTGCAGTGACTCTCCCAGCAGTAAGCTGTGTGTGTGTGTGCTTGTATTAATCACATTGTGGGGACATGAATCTGATCAGTCTGTCACAGTATGGGGACAGCAAGCTGGTCATCACAAGTTAAACCATTTGATTTTTAGGGTTGATTGTTTTTAGTAAAGGTAAGGGTAAGGCTGAGGCATACAGTTCTATCGGCTATCGGTCTGATGACGATTTAGCCTCTGGAGGCAACAGACAAGATTTCTGATGTTTCGGTGTAGCCAGTGGATATCTGGACCAAGGCCATGTTCACACCTGGCATTAACATGCGTCTTGGGTGATCCAATCACAAGTAAACAGCTCTATATACGTCTGTTCACACCTGGCGTTAGAATGTGTCTCCACATGAGTGACCACTTGTGATCAGACCTCACTTCACTGCTCTGTATGCAAAGAAACACGTCGTAAACACACGGATAATACAGCCGATATAAGATTACAGGAATGTCAGTAGCAATATCCTACATGTTCGTGAATTCGGGTACATTTTATTAACATCAAATAAAAGGTTATTGTACCAGCGGTCCCCAGAGACCTCCTTACCACCAACACTGCCACCTTTGCCAGGCAACAGCGGGGTACAAAGCTCCAGAAAGCTGGGGATGAGAGTGAGCGGGCAGGTGTCAGCTCTGTCCAGAGCACCGGAAACAAAAACACAGACACATCACCGACAGCATGATAATTAATTATACATTACATTATTATACAACTAGAATGGCACTCGGAGAGTGCAGACCTCCGCCAAGGTGCCTGACTTTAAAAACAGATCACAGCTCCCTGCTGGCGGTACCGTGAGGTGGTCGGCTTATTATTAACACGGTGTGTTTCCGTGTAACGTATCGGCGGACGCCTCTCTCATTCAGCAGCCTTGTTATGTCTGTATAACGTTACACTACGTTGTCTCTCATCCTGTCATCTAACTCTTTGTTCTTTCTCACCGCGGACGGCCAGCAGCTCCCGCACACACATCCACACACGTATCTCTCTGCTCTCAGAATCAGGCGGGGTCACGCGTCATCAACGCGTCATCAATGCGTCATTAGTTACACTGCACATGTGTTATACCCTGTGGTCTTAATGCTCAGGCTGATCGGAATCATTAAAAAAATTCCTGAATCCGGATCGCCACCAAAATCTAATGGATTGTTCATTGTGCCACACCCCACTCCTCCAAAAGATTTCATTCAAATCCACCGTGGACTTTTGGAGCAAGCCTGCTAACAGACAAACCAACGCCGGTGAAAAAATAATTATTAGATATTTTTCTCAAATTATTCATCCAGGTTGTTATGTATTTAATGATGAAGCTTGGTTTGGCTTCATATTAGCTTCAGCTGAATTTAGGAAAACATTTTTGCACAAAATGAGATCTGTTTTTTGTCTCCCATCGTCTACAATGTAGTTGTGTTTGGAAGAGATGCCTTCATGGCCAGTATGGAGAGAAGGACTGATTACAGCAAAACATATTACAACAACTTTCAATACACACATGGCATATATTGTATTAAGATTAGGGCTGTCAATCGATTAAAATACTTGTTCGCGATTAATCACATGATCGTCCATAGTTATCCGTGATCAATTGCAAATTAATCGCACATATTTTATCTGTTCAAAATGTACCTTAGAGGGAGATTTGTCAAGTATTTAATACTCTTATCAACATGGGAGTGGACAAATATGCTGCTATATGTAAATGTATGTATATATTTATTATTATAAATCAATTAACAACAAAAAACAATGACAGATATTGTCCAGAAACCCTCACAGGTACTGCATTTAGCATAAAACAATATGCTCAAATCATAACATGTCAAACTACAGCCCAACATGCAACAACAGCTGTCAGTGTGTCAGTGTGCTGACTTGACTATGACTTGCCCCAAACTGCATGTGATTATCATAAAGTGGGCATGTCTGTAAAGGGGAGACTCGTGGGTACCCATAGAACCCATTTACATTCACTGATCTGGAGGTCAGAGGTCAAGGGACCCTTTTGAAAATGGCCATGACAGTTTTACCTTGCCAAAATGTAGTGTAAGTTTGGAGCGTTATTTAGCCTCCTTCACAACAAGCTAGTATGACATGGTTGGAATGGATCCCTTAGATCCCGTTTTCTAGTTTCATATGATACCAGTACCTTGACTCTAGCTTTAAAACTGAGGTACAACCTTCAAAAGATCGATTGCGTTAATGCGTTAAAGAAACTACTAGCGTTAAAATGAATTTGCGTTAATGTGTTATTTATTGTTAACTTTGACACTCCTAAATAAGATCAACTTAAAAACCCAAAGCTATCCTTTAAGGGTTGGGTACATCTGCAGGAAATGAATGTAAGTCAATGAGGTGTCCTCTTTAGGGGACAAAATGATGTGTGTGTGTGTGTGTGTGTGTGTGTGTGTGTGTGTGTGTGTTTCTCTCTCTCTCTCTCAGGAGGGCAGTAAAAGCTGTCCCTCAGCAGTCATGAATTTACAGCCCTTATAAACACGGCTCCTCTCTCCCTCCTCTGCCTCCCTCATCCTCTTCCTCTCCCTCTCCTTCTCCATCTCCATCTCTCCACTCCACCTTTTCTAAAGGACCATGCATATTTGAAACTTGGATGAAATCCAAAAGCAAACTTCAACTTCCCTCCCCTTGCGCTGTCATTTCTTTTATCTCCTACGAACACTCTCACCTTCTATAACACACGCTGCCTCTCAAACACTAGGCATTGTTGCCGCTGCTTCAAGTTGACAAATGAGTCCAAGGAAATGGAGTTGTCTAATGGATGAACTCCTTAAATAAATGGCATCAATTCGTAAAGCAGTGACAGCAGCTTTAGAGCTGTGATGGGCTCAGACATCCAAACCTTCAGCCAGACCACGTCGGCACCTCTGTGACATTTTACATCCTTTAACCCAGATTAGACACAGATTCTTTTTTTTTTTAAAGCAAACCCTTAACAAGCATATAGCAGCTTTTCCAGGCCAAGGTTATGTTTAGCTTATTGCCGGGTCTCTGACTGCACTGACATATTGCTTTTAAAGCCGACAGGAGTCAGAGTTAAAAGCACTGCTTTCTCACTTGGGTTGTGTCCTCTTTCTTATCCCATGGAGTTGTGTCTCTGCCTACTTTGCAGAGCTGCTAAACCTCCAAACTAAGAAGAACAAACAACAAAAGAATACAAGTGATCAGATCAACACCAAGGGATGTATAAAGCAACAGTTTGGCTCCAGTGTGTCAGGCCTGGTTAGGTCCCTATGGCTTGCGCACAGAATGCATATTTTAAGTAGAGCGCAGTGGAGAATCACAACTCCAGAAGCATGCCGTGAGGAATCAATACTCTGCAGAAAGTAGTATGCAGGGAGGAATCGAAGCTAAGTATGCAGTAAACGCTACCACTTCTTTCACACCACTGAGGCAACCCTGTACCCACTGCTGTGTTTCAACACTGGATTGACAGAACTGGGCTGCTGGATTTTCCAATAAGTACTTCGTGCTGAACGCAAAGAGCTCAGTTGTATGTCACTTTCTTGAGCAATTAATGATTAGCAGCTGCAGCCTAATTTGTGCAAGTTAAACATGCTCCACGCAACGTCACACTTTTTGAAGGACATTTTTATGCGGAAATCACTTAACATGACAAACTGCACGCACACAACTTAACAATGAAACAACAGCAAACTCTTCTGGCTGGTGCTAGTGACACTGACACCTACTCTAAGTCTGAGATACAGAAGCTTCCAAAATGTGAAATAATTGTATAGTAACCAAGGAAATGTATTTGGAATCCTACAAAATTGGAAATTTAGAAGAACTGGGGAAATATAGAAATATTGATCTTAAAGGGGACATATCATGCTCATTTTCAGGTTCATACTCGTATTTGTGTTTCTATTAGAACATGTTTACATGCTGTAATGTTAAAAAAAACAAACATTATTTTTCTCATACTGTCTGTCTGAATATTCCTGTATTCACACTCTGTCTGAAACGCTCCGTTTTGCAACACATTCTCTCTCCCAACTCGTCAAATACCGCCGCTTGGTCAGTGCCTCTTGGCATCGGAGACCGTCGCACGGGGTACCCCTCTTGCGTTACTTGGACGGACCGGGGACGGCGTGTCAATATACGCGCGTTACATGCATAGTGTCCTTTCAAAATAAACTCCCGTTTTCACAGGACGTTAGGTTTAGACAACACAACAGCTTAGTTAGGGTTAGGAGACAGTCGTGGTTGACGTTAACCTTCACTGACTAGCGACTCATGTGACTCACAGGCCGAGGAGTCACTTGACCAATGACTTACATGACAAAATAAGTCAACATTACTTTTAGTTTCACACGGGACACGGACAGCGGTCTCCTGGTTGAAAGTCTTGTGTTTGTTTGACCCGTCCTCCACCCCTCTCCGCCTGCCCTGAACGGACTCTCTCGCTTTTAATACTACGTCACTTGCTCCGACCGTTGAATAACGCCTTGGGTGGGTTTACATTGGAGTTAGTTGAAAGCCTGGTTCGTCACATACCGTTGCTAAAGGGTGCCTCCGTGCGTTGCTTTCCGATGCTGAGGAGCACTTACCAAAGGTCGGTATTTGACGAGTTGGGAGTGAGAACTCGTTGGTTTTAGTCTGTTTAAGACCCCCTCCTTAAAAAGCCAAATCTGCTCTGATTGGCTTTTCGAGAAAAATATGGTGCACCATTGCAAAGGTAGTTCTCAAGTTGTGGGCGGTACATTCTAATGAGCCTGCATGTGACATGAAGGGGAGCCACATCTGAATGACTTGTTGAGTCACATGTTTTCTGATCTCGGCGGCCCACAAAAAACTGACTGGGTCGTCTTATTTCACAGTTTGTGGGTTGGTAGGAACCCACATGTATGAGCACAAGCACTGAACAAGTGAGTTTTTCATGATCCCCTTTAAATGAATAGCTAAACATTTTGGTATATATATATATATATATATATATATAAGAGTGAGAGGAGAAGATCAATATCAAAAGCCCAGTACTTCTGTGCAGTGTGTCTGGGTATAGCACAGGTTTCTAGATACAGTCAGTGAGCACAGGTTTTGGTTTTGTTTGCTGGCGGCCACACCCAGTCACTGCACCCAGTACAGTAGTTCCCTAAGAAAACTCGTAACTCCCTGTGAAACAACAAATGGACTTTTTAAAATTTCTGTTTATGTACAGAACAAACAAGTTGTACATGGACAGAGCCAGGTTATCTGTGCTAAACTAAGATAAACTGTAAAAAAATATGACATTCCCATCATCCTCAGCTATACTTGGTGTTTAGTGCTAATTAGCAAATGTTAGCATGTCAACATGCTAAACTAAAATAGTGAACATGGTAAACATTCCTGCTTAAAATCATCATGTTAGCATTGTCATTGTGAGCTAGCTGACATGAGCATTTAGCTCAAATCACTGCTGTGCCTGAGATCTGCCTCTCAGAGCTGCTGGCGTGGCTGTGGACTGTTCATCTTGTTTAATAATTGTCAACAAATGTCATAAAAAAAATAATGAATTGATCCTGCTATCAGGTATTGTGTGTGTATCAAAGCCTCTGTGCCATAGAGCTCCATCATTCAAAAACTATTAAAAACACATCAATGAATCAGACTGTTGCACTGGCTGACATGTTCCTTCATCACCATGAACACACACACTGGACTTTATTTTGACTCAATCCCACATACATCGTCCTGCTGCCACAGAAACTCACTAGAGCACCAAATGTGGATTAATCCGCCACTGATAATAGTCCCCAACAAGTGTGTTTCCTTATGTTAGAGTAACGTTTTCTAAAAGCTGTAGTATGTTTTAGGAAATTACTGAGTGCTTTAAAGGTATAATATGCAAAAATGTCCTAGAAAATAATGGAAAAAAAGAATTCCTCTCTGCCTGGATTTTCTCTTTTCTTCTTATTTTGCTGTGTTCAGGATATTTCTGGGCTTCAGCAAAGAGATTTTGTGCCCCACGTGGGGGTGTAACCCCCAGCCAATAACAGCAGTCAGGGTGTACAGCCCGTTCAGATGGTCAAATATGGCCGCTTTGTCACGCCCCTCGGCATCTGATACCGAGGCACAGGTCCCCCTTTAGCTCTGTCAGATACAAAGTGGCTGTATTTGACGAACGAGGACGGGTCGTGTGTTCTTATGTGCATGTGCTCCTCCAGTGTTCCCACTGCTCCTTTATCTGTCGGTGTATCAGTTTGAGTTTGACCGAGAGCAGCTCTGAGCCACAGCGGACAGTAGCCTGCCCTTTAGCTGCATTCATTCAAAATCCGGCAACGTGGCACCTGCCTGCAGGGTTGTGCACAGTTGTGGTTGTGTTTATTTGTGCTTTAGAACGTAACTGCCGTGAAACAATCACAGAATGTGTATTTCTCTGATTCACTGCTTTGTTCTCATTAACGCCTCTCCCTCTCTTCATTCACTCTATAGCTCGCTCCACCATCACTGCTCTCTCTCTCTCTCCCTCCGCAACCAACAACTCTTACATATTATACCTTTAAAGTATGGAACCCCATATTTTTGACCTGTGTCACAGACAGGGTAAGGAAGTCATAAGGACAAACTAACAATTTTTTAGGTTTTGGTCCTTTTTAATGGAATTTGATGACAAAAATGAAAATATAGCAGAACGCCAACCTTAACATTTTAACTGTATAATGTGTAACATTTTGTAATGTCCTTGTTGACACGGTACATCCAGGATGCATGCATTCCCAAATATGACCTGGAAATGCATTCCCAGATATGACCTGGAAATGCATGCAGATGTTTAAAATCAGTTTAGCTGTGATATTGTACAAGGTGCTGTATTTAGCAGTCATGTGAAATCTGACCAAGCAGCTCCATTCCACTGCAGTCTGCAGCATGGAGTTGAGCCTGTATGCATGTCTGACCAACATCTGTATTCTAATTGACTGTGACTTTGTGTTTTTGTGTGTGTGTGTGTGTGTGTGTGTACGTGTGTGTGTGTGTGTGTGTGTGTGTGTGTGTGTGTGCGTGTCTTTGTGTATGTACAGCGTGCTGTGGGAGCCCATGGGGGATGGCAAGCGTGTGATTTCATTGGCTGATAACCACGCACTACTCTGGGACCTGCAGGAGAGCTCCACACAGGCCACGGTAAGACACACACACACACACACACACACTGTAAGCCACAGTACACACACACACACACACACACACACACACACACACACCATATCACACAATAGCTAACTCATTATTTGATAACCACCATATCGTCTTGGTGTTATCAGACGCACACATCCTCTCTCTGCGACAACAGTGTGTCCACTATTCATTCTGTGTCTCTCTCTCTCACACACACACACACACACACACACACACCCACAGGCACACACACACACACACACACACACACACACACACACACACACACCCACCTACACCTACACCTACACCTACATACACGGAGTATCTGGGCAGGTTTATAAGATGTGGCCACTTTAATATTATTCTGGTCAAGTCTCTCCCCCAGTGATAGTAATAGTCTTGTTTAATAAGTAAGAGAAAAGTCATTTACTGTATCTGTTTACACAGTGCACTGAAGTAATGCTACTGCTGGTGTCATACATTGTGTTTCACATGAAATGTACGGGAACTGCACTACATGGCCAAATATGTGGACTCTGTAACATTATACCCATATATGATAGTTGAACATCACATTCCAAAACCATGGGCATTAATATGCTGCTGAACTTCACCAGGGGAACAAAACCCTTTTGAAGGGACTTAACTTGCGTTTCAAACAGAAGACCCAGGAACTAAATTTAGTTCCTGTGCAATATTTCCTCGTGCCTAAAAAGTGCTTGCTTCGGGGCCGGTACCCTCCACAGGTTCAGGAATTATTGGGCCGGAGTGTGTATGGCTGAATGTCGCTGATACACAGACACTGACAACAACAACAACAACAACGACAACAACAAACACCTACAAAAATGATCTTGACCAGAAAAAGAAAGGCAAAACCTTTTTTTTCACCCTTTTTCAAAGATGAAAAAAATTATTTAAGTTTCTTCGAAAAATGATCCTGGCAAGACCTTTCTTTTCATTTGTTTGGTTTTAGCCAAAATACATGTCAGGCTTTAGAAAATCTAGTCCGTGACGGGAGACTTTGGCCAATCACAGGTCATTTCAGAGAGAGAGCGTTCCTATTGGCTGTGCTCCGGCTGGTGGGCGGTGCATGTTATTTCCTCAACTGATCTCAACATGGCTGCTGGGTCACAAACTTTCTCATTTTACAGCTAAACAGTACACTACAAGATGATTCTGAGAACATGTGAGGAGAGAACTAGACATTACAGAATATTGATTCATATTTGATCAGCGCTGCCTAGTTTGACCTTTTAGTTGGAGTTAGCGAGTGAATGACAGCTGGCACTCATAGACGGCAAGGCTCCAGACCAGCTCTGATTGGTTGTTTCCTCCGGTCTGTGAAATCTTGCTGATCCCGTTAGGAGCACCGGAGGACACTGGAGGACACAGAGGACACATGATATTTTTCAGATTACCTGTCTTATGCACTACTGTCAGGATATAGTGACCGTTATATACAAATAACTTTTTTTAATCATATTTGCTCCATTTCTACCCACTGCAGCTTTAAGTCCCAGTTTAATGCCTGAGTTTAGTTCCTGGAACTGTTTGGTCTAAAAGGGCTCCAGGCTCTATTATTAGATCCTTATTTGAAGTAAAAGCAGAAATACCATTGTCTTAAAACTAGGACTGAGTCGAATGCTCCGAAGCTTTGACCGTTGCCATGGTAATCAACCTCCAAATCAGTATTCAAATGCTTGTTTTTTTTTTTGTTTTGTTTTTTTGTATAAGTATGTAATAATAAAGTATAAATCCCAAAATAGCCCATAAAATAAGGTATAATCCCACAACATTATTCATTATTCATATTCAACATGAATTATTAGTAGTTATTCTCAGATGGATATCGTCGTTTGTTGTGCGTAGAGGTGCTTCTGTGTGCGGTAGTGCGGCAGCGGCACTGAAACTGGGGAGATGGAGACAGACAGACAGAAGAACATGTCAGCCTGCTGCGCTGCATCGCCAAGCTTCAAATATCTTTGAATTTTCTCACCGATGCTTCGAAGACCGAAAAATGTTATTTGGGACAGCGCTACTGAAAACACTTCATTACAAGTCAAAGCCCTGAATTCAAATTATTACTCAAGTAAAAGTACAGACGTGTTATTATCAAAATGTACATTAAGTATCAACAGTAAAAGTACTCATGCAGAATGGCTTCTTTCAGATTGTTATTTTTCATATATTATATTATTGTGTTATTATGAGCTTTGTAATGTTTGCCATTTTAGATACTTTATAGTTTGGGATTGATTAATAGCCTATTGCTGCATATTTTTCATAAGCGTATCGTATGTTTTTTTATGTAAAACCTTCATCTGAAAAGTAAAACAATGTCAAATAAATGTAGTGGAATAAAAAATACAATATTTCCCTCTGAAATGTTGTGGAGTAGAAGTATAACAGGAAACAGGAAAGGGACAAACACAAGCTGTTGTCAGAGGGCTGAACTCATTTTCCAATGCATTCATACTCAGTTCTGTCTTCTTCCTATTATGCAGAAATACACAATAATGGCCTTTTAAAAGGCTAAAAATGAATGGATCACTGTGTAACCGGTGTGTAAGTACTTTTGGTCAGTTCGCTTGTAGTTGTGTCCTTCCTAATGCAAGGTGAAGAGGCTCTTCACTGTAAATTCCCCGTCTCCAACCCGCCGGCTTTGCAATTAAAATGCCCATTATGTATTTAAAGACTCAAGATAATGGTGTGTGTCAGGTGTGCATGTGTGTGAGTAAGAAGTAATAGAGTAGTGGTGTGTCGTTTGTGTGTGTGTGTGTGTGTGTGTGTGTGTGTGTGTGTGTGTGTGTGTGTGTGTGTGTGTGTGTCGTCTGTGTGCGTGCGTGCGTGTGTGTGTGTGTTGGTCCATTAGAGAGTGAAGAAGAATATAGATGGGTCATTGGTAATTCATGCGCTCGTTGAGGGATTCACATAAAGGGCAGCCAGGTCACACACCTAATAGATACAAGTGTGTGTGTTTGCATGTGAGTGTAGACGTGTGTGTTGATGTGATCTCAGTAGGTTGACCCTTTGAAAAATCTCTAGTCTCAGTTTGGATAAATGCATGCACATGCTCGCCCCTCTCTTTCTCAATCTCTCACTCTGTCGGCATGTGTCTGCTGGGGATGTTCTCAATGAATTGATGAATTATTGATTATTCATTACATTAATCAAGGTTCAAATCAAAATGATGAGTTATATTTTGGGTCATTTAAAGCTGCAGTAGGCAGAAAGTTTTTGGCATCATTGGGCAAAAATCTCATAATAACCTTTCAGCATATTGTAATTCAAGTGTTCTGAGAGAAAACTAGACTTCTGCTCCTCCTCATGGCTGTTTTCAGGCTTTAGAACATCTAGCCTTGACGGGAGACTTTGACCAATCACAGGTCATTTCAGAGAGAGAGCGATTCTATTGGCCGCTGGTGGGCGGTGCTTGGTATTACCTCAACTGATCTCAACATGGCTGCCGGGTCAAAAACGTTCTCATTTCACAGCTAAACAGTACACTACAAGATGATTCTGAAAACATCTGAGGAGAGAAATAGACATTACAGTAACAGAATATTGATTCATATTTGATCAGCGCTGCCTAGTTTGATCAGAGTTTGTGAGTGATTGACAGCTGCTCAGAGACAGCAGACTCCAGATCAGCTCTGATTGGTTGTTTTCCTCCCGTCTGTGAAATCTTGCAGATGTCATTAGGAGCACCAGACGACACCGGACGACACAGAGGAACATTATTTTTTTCAGATTACCTGTCTCATGCACTACTGTCAGGATATATATATGACCGTTTTATAAAAATCACTTTTTTCAATCATATTTGCTCCATTTCTACCCACTGCTGCTTTAACATTGTCCCTGATTTACAGAAAATGCAGTGATTTCAATTGTTCACCAGATGGAGCTATCTGTTGTATATTCCACTGCCAGGCAGTTAGAAAGATACGCAGAGTAAATAGTGAATTGTGGAGAGGTCCGTCATGTTCCAGGATGAATGAAAAGTCTGCCGTTTTCATTTCTGTTCCTTCACAGCTTGGCCTGTGAGCAACATTTGTTCCTACTACGCCTAGTAGCTTCAAGCTAGCGTTGTTCTCTCTCTGTTGAGAGCTGACAGTTTCCAGCTCTGTTGGCAAATTGAAGTTCGGAAAAGTTTTGTAACTGCTTTAAAATGTGTTTAATTTATTGCTACATGCACACAGACCTTTCCCTTTGGGCTACATATGTACTATGTGCATCTTTAAGAATCCCCAATAGGGCTTTTTTTTACACACATTTTACATAATTCATACACACATTCTTGAATTTTACAAACATCTTTACACATAATGTTACCCTACTGTCATGTTGACATTGAGGTGGTAAACCTATTCTGAATATCTGGAGTCAGTTGTTGCCTCTTGCCTATACTGGAATTTACCTAATGATGATTATTTGTCCACTGATTCATATCTGTGTTTACTGGGAGTATGTTTGTATATTTATTGTTTGTTATGATTGATTAATGTTAATTTAACAAATCACCTATATCATCGTTAAAGTTGCAGTTGGTAACTTTGAGCAAATATGATAAAAAGTTATTTTTACAACAGTCACTATATCCTGACAGTAGTGCATGAGACAGGTAATCTGAAGAAAACATGTTCCTCTGCCTCCTCATAGTGCCACCCCTTCTGGTGGACCCCATGGGACCATATCTTGGAAAAAATATGTACTGTCATCAACAGCAAGAGACAAATCATTTTTGATCCCGTTTGAATTGCTCCATGAATCACACATATGATGTTTGTCAATTTGAAAGATCATTTTGGAAGTCAAGAAAGTCCCAGTTTGACGTAGTATCATTTAGTTTAGTGAACTACATCTCTCGTCTCGCACAATATACGTCACCAACACTAGCTAGCTAGCTAACTTAGCTATGTTCCACACACAGATGAACCGTTATCTGACCTGATGTGTTTTATCAGTGACTCCTGGTCTTTTTATCAGTGAGGAAGAGAAAGAAGGATCAGACCCGTTGCTGATGTGAGTTCATCCCAGTAGGAAACACACAGACATCGTAGCTTCAGAGAGAGAGACGTCACTACCACACTGTAGGATGTGTCGTCTTTCTAACGACGTATTTTCACAGTCTGATACTTCAACAGTTTTACAACAAACTGAGACTTTCTTGACTTGCAAAATGATCTTTTACATTGACAAACATCAGATGTGTGATTCATGGCGCAAGTCAAATGGGATTTCAGAGGGAATCTCTCGCCGTTGACAACTGTACATATTTTTTCCATAATAAGGTCCCGTGGTGGTCCGCCGTAAGGGGCGGGACTTCTCCTCTCTTTAGCATTTGCAAGACTTCACCGTGCCGAAAGAAAACAACCAATCAGAGCAGTCTCTGAGCAGCTGTCAATCACTCGCAAACTCTCCGATCAAACGGTCAAACTAGGCAGCGCTGATCAAATATCAATCAATATTCTGTTACTGTAATGCCTATTTCTCTCCTCACATGTTTTCAGAAACATCTTGTAGTGTACTGTTTAGCTGTAAAATGAGAACGTTTTTGTGATTGACAGCCACCTCTGTTGAATGAACAGCCAATAGGAACGCTCTCTCTGAAATGACCTGTGATTGGTCAAAGTCTCCCGTCAAGGCTAGATGTTCTAAAGCCTGAAAACAGAGCCATGAGGAGGAGCAGAAGTCTAGTTTTCTCTCAGAACACTTGAATTATAATATGCTGAAAGGTTATTATGGACTTTTTGCCCAATGATGCCAAAAATATATACTGACTACTGAAGCTTTAAAGCTTTTCAGTTTTGAGCCTTTAGCACTGAGTGACAATCACGCTACTTCTAAAAAAATTTTTTTGTTTTTTGCATTGCATTCTTCAGTTGGCCGGGAACATGACCAACCACACTGCAACATTTACACTGGAACATATCATCCTGTCCGACAAGCTAAATGTGGCGGTGTGTGTGTGTGTGTGTGTGTGTGTGTCCGTGTGTGTGTCCGTGTGTGTGTGTCCGTGTGTGTGTGTGTGCGTGTGTGTGCGTGTGTGTGTGTGTGTGTGTGTGTGTGTGTGTGTGTGTGTGTGTGTGTGTGTCTGTGTGCGTGTGTGTGTGCGTGCGTGCGTGTGTGTCCCCTGCGCCCCCTGCGCCATGACCCCAGTGTGAGGTCAAGTAGGACCACAGAGTCGCGGGGGTGGTTGATTCTATCCTCTGACACCAACACTGGACAACACAGCTATTAAATCCTGTATCGAGGGAGAAGGAGAGAGGAGGGAAGTAATGGTGAGAAAGTAGTATAATGAGAAAGGGAGGATGGAGAAAGAGGGAGCAATGGAGGAGCCGACTGATTGGAAAGATGGAGTTTAGGAGGGAGAAAGAGGGAGATATGGATAAGGAAAGGGTGGGCTTGATGAGGAGAAAGGGAATGAAAAAGAGGAGAAAGAGCTTGGCAGCCAAGACAAATTCCTCCTGTGCTGATGAGAATGCTAATCTCCCTCCCTCCTTTCATCCCACTCTCTTCTCTCCCGTTCCCTCTATCTGTCAGAGGGTGATGTGTTCATCTCAAGCCGTGTCCAGCTGCAGTGTGGATGTGTCTCTCTCTCAAGGGCCTGGCCTAGATTAGTGTGTGTGTGTGTGTGTGAGTTCGGTGTGGGTGTTTGCGTGAGTGTGTGTATGCATATATAAGAGAGGATCATGTGCATAAGCTTACCAGTGTGCATTGTTTGAAGGAAGATTTGTGTGAGTGTGTGTGTGTGTGTGTGTGTGTGTGTGTGTGTGTGTGTGTGTGTGTGTGTGTGTCTGCATGTGCATGGCTCATCAATTAGAATCGCTGGTGGAATTGAGTGAGAACATCTCCGCCGGCTCACAGCACACCCACACACCTTGTCCTGCACATCTGCTCACACACACGCACACACACTCTCTGTTCCGGAGTCTAGAGAAAGCATCAACGCATGGCTATTTGACAGATAGCTTTGCATTAGTGCCGCTTGCGTCCTAAATGAATGCGTCCCCTAGTGTTGTGTGTACTGCCTTGTTAGGGCTCCTAATTTGGTTAGTGCTTTAATAAAGTTGGGAACCTGGGCTGCACGGAGCTCTCAGGCTTTGCTGTTGCACCACTAGTGGTAGTCGCAGAGAGGGTGTGTCCTACTCCAGGCTTCCCACTCATCACAGAGTTTGCAGAGCTATCCTTCTGTCAAGAGGAAGTCCAGTAACTTGATCAATTCTTTGAAGAATTCGGGGACGATCAGCAAATGCAGACTTTGTAGAAAGCAACCCGTTCTCACTTCCAACTCGTCAAATACCGCCATTTGGTAAGTGCCCCTCGGCAGCGGAAACCAACAAACGGAGATACCCTTTAGCAACAGTATGCGACAAACCGGGGCTTTCAACTAACTCCAATGTAAACCCACCCATGGAGCAATTCGATGGCTGGAGCAAGTGACGTAGTATTAATAGCGTGAGAGTCCATTCAGGGCGGGCGGACGTGGAATTGGTAACTCGTTGGTATTGTCAGTCACGTGAATCGAGTCACGTGAGCCAAGTCAGTGAAGTTAACATCAACCGCGACCGTTTCCTAACCCTAACTAAGCCGTTGTGTTGTCTAAACCTAACTGTCTGTGAAAACGGAAGTTTATTTTGAAAGGACACTATGCATGTAACGCGCTCATATTGACACGCCGTCTCCGGTCCGTCCAAGTAACGTCCAAGTAACGTACCCCGTGCGACGGTCTCCGATGCTGAGGGGCACTGACCAAGCGGCGGTATTTGACGAGTTGGGAGAGAGAATGTGTTTTAGAAAGATACCAGAGTATGTTGCACAGGTCGATCCATTCTTGTTTCAATATTCTTTGCAATAGATGGTGTCGTTTTTTTTCTTGCAGGAGACCAGTTACAATATCCCCTTTTCGACCGCAGGAACTTTCCTCCCTTTAGAGGAACTCATTGTGTGTCAACAGCAGGGACCAGGGTCAAAATTATGTTCCGGGGACATTTATTTTACCCCCCGTCCCTGGTTGGGGGTTAGTACTTTCCGAAAGTTCAGGAACTTTGGGGCGGAGCTTGCACATTTCTGATTGGTTGAGTACTGAAGAGTCACAGGATACATCAGACCGGCAATACGTCATCCAGAGTAGGCTCACATGACCACGCCCCCTTTCAGGGAAACCAATCCCGTGTCCCTCATAGACGTTAACAGAGTAAACAGAAGAAGTTGAAACATGTCTCCAAACTTCTATTTTAAACAAACCGCTAATAGTAATAACGCTATGCTGAAGAGGTGCTGTGTAGTTGGTTGCACCAGCAATAAAAACAAAAACGCCGATCTCTGATTTGTTGTCCAAGCTATAGACCAGACCAGCATGGCTTTATGGCTCCAAGTTATAGACCAGACCAGCATGGCGTCCTCTCCGAGGCTGCGCTCCCTTTTGGGAGAAAGAAACTCACTGTCACAGGAGAGAAAATTATGAAAAGCTGTTGTGTAGCAGGTTAACGAGGCTTTCACACTGACATCTGAGGCTCTTACGATACGTGAATATTCACTGTTAGTGAGGTAAATGGCTAAATGATGCTGGTGTCGGTGACTAGCATGGCTAGCTAACGTGAGCTTGAGTTTAGTTTAGTTATTAGTTGGAGACTGTCATCTCCAACTAATTCTTCAATAAAAGCCTATAGATCAAACAGTTGGTTATTAACACGTTGGTTATTTATAGACAACACTCAGCCTAACAGGGTTCAATCAGATATGTAGAGATGTCTGGATCAGTAATATCCTCCTCTGTGTTGGACGGGGGAAGACTGAAGGGACATGGCGGTGATCAACTTCATTTATTAAGGTATCACTAACGCTCAGGTTCAGGCAAGATCCCAGAATAATTATTAGACGTGTATAAAACAAACGTTTGTATAACAAGAGATGAATGCATACGAACTTGTCAAAATCACAATCCAAACACTCGTCAAATTGCATTGAAGTCTGTGGGATCTTCTGTTTTCTATCCCCCAAAAGGGGGCGGGGCCTTAACTTTTTGCAAAGTACCTGTATGTGCCGGTCTGATGTATGGATCAGATGATTGATTGCGAAGGCAGGGGATGGGGATAATCCAACAATCCACCGACCAATAGTGTAATTTCATCACTCACTCAGTGACAGACTTTTGTGTTGATAGGGCTGCAGTCCTGCCAAAAACAAGTATCTGCAATGTAAAGGTGTTCTAACTGCTATTTCAATGTGCCTTTAATCAAATAAGTTGCAACATGTGTGATTTGGTGATGATCGGTATGCTCAGTAATCTTAACCTGATATTAAAAAAAGGAAAAAAGTAGGAGGCTTTTTGATTTAATCATGAAAATCCATGGGAAATTCATGGGATATTACATCAAGACAACTGAGGAAACCCTGCTTCTCTCCCTGTCCCATTTTATCTGTCCCCTTTCCTCTGCCATCTTTCTGCAGCTCCTTTCTTTTCTCTCCTTTTTTTATTTTTCCTTTATTTTCTTCTTTTACCCTCTTTGTTCTCCCTCCTTTTATCCTATCTGCTGTTCTTCCTCCCTCCCTCCCTGCTGCTCTGTCGGCCTGTCTCTCTCTTGCTCGCTCTGCCTCTGTCCTCTCTAGCTGAAATAATGAGAGTGTACCAGGGAGCTGTGTGGTGACGGGGCGATCGATGATCCCTGCTCCAACCGGCAGAGACGGGATAGAGAGAGAAAGAGAGAGAGAGAGAGAGGAAGAGGAATGGGAGAAGCAGAAGAAAATGGAGCAGTGTGATGATGCTTTTTAGAATCGTTAGATGCATCATAGTTTAAGGGAAAGAGAATCATTTCCAAAGCCAGCCTGCTGAATTAATTGGATTCCATTTTTAAAGTAGCCTGATGAAGTGATATGCTTTATAATTCAAAGTCCTTGAAGTGTTTTGACTTTGATTAATTTCACCTTCATTGTTGCCCTGTGAAATATACGTAAGCAGGTTTGATAAATATCCAATCACAAGCATGTCGTCTTGTTTGAAAAGCCTTAAATAAAAGGCAGTCAGTTTAACCTGACTGCCTTTCAGCTAAACTGCTCTCATTTGTGGATTCAGTGACGTTTTGTCAGTTAAATGTTTTTTTTCTGTTGAAATACCTAAGAAATTACAATAAATTTGAATGATTTTCAACCAGCCTAAAGAGGCTAGTTTGATTCAGCTTTCAACACTCATCAGTCTTCAATCCTCCGAGGGCTCATCTTCGACTCGACAGTTGATCCATAAGTAACTCTGAGCGATCTAGTGTATAGATCCGTGCTATGGAACCAAGGAGAGCCAGGGGTCAGTAGGTCTGCTGACAGGTGCATGCTGTGGCCTCCCTCCCAGTGCCCACACTGGGGGCTTCTGGCTGTACAGGTCCTGATTTGCTGTTGGGCATTGGAATGAGAACAGAACGTTCTAATCCATATGTTGGAGCGCGCTGCAGGCAGGAGAGTGGTTCTGCTTATGAAGAGGGATTGTCAGAACATCCACTTTTTATTTACTAAGCTACAGTTGCCGAGCAGATTCTGAGAAAATATTAATAACACTACTGGGGATGGTCGTATCATTGCATTTGTGATAAAAGCTCAATTTTGTGGAACATGGAATTTTAATTTACTTTATTATCCAGTCTTATCACTGTGTACTCTCTATCGTAACAGGTCATTTAAAGCTGCATTCATTGATATTTGGGACTTTTGGTGAAAACTTAACATGCTGAAAACACAACATCTGACATCACAAAAGAATTCAATATGACTAACTTGTTGGCATACAGTTGCCTATTTACTCATCCAGCGGCGCCATATTAGCATTCATTAGAAGTCATATTTCTGTCTCTGTGGAAAACTTAAGTCCAATATTCACTTTCTTTTAGCTCTGTTTTGGTCTCCACCAACTCCTGAAATATCTAGCTACTAAAAGCTCCATGGTGTTGAGCTCGACTGGTTCCAAAACCTCTGAATTGCCGCTCACATCTCAGACTAGTTTCAAAATTCAAAATTCAAATTTCCCCCAGTTGGAGGGAAAAAAAACCCCATTAAGATATTGTAAGAGAAAACTCGTTAAGATAACTGTTCCTCGCAGCCATTACTGCAGCTTTGGTGTCAACTGAAAATGATGATGGCGCGATAGATACGTCACCCGCTACTGTCTGGTTAGGACAAAACAAGACAAAAAAATCCCCCCAAAAAGAAATGAACACATTATCAGGCTAGATGAATTCAATGGAATTATCAGGCTAATGTTTACCAGCTTGTATCTGACCTTTTGTTGTCTAACATTTGGTGGTTTTCTGAGCTTTCTTTTCCAAAAACCACTGCTTGCTGTTGACAGTGAGGTTAATGAGAGTAGAACTAGCAGGCCAGAAAACCAAAACAATGAGCTAAAAGATACTAAAAAGCTCTGTAGTGAAGAGGGGAACTGCAGAACAATTCTCGGTGAGTTTGTCTCTACGAGCAACTCCTTTCACATTACACACAATAATTTGATCAATTGTTAATATAACATATATTGAATAAGCTCCCCTCTCCTTATGTATATACTCATGTCCCATGTCCATGTTGTTACTAACTTCATTCCTTCCCGGGAGTCCTTGTGCCTCCTTGTCTCGCAGCTAACCGTGGAGCGGGGTCACACCTGGAGCGAGGTTATACCTGGAGCATGGGTACACTTGGAGCAGGGTTTCACCTGGATCTTGGTGGTCTCCGGTATTGTGGCTGCATCTGCTGCCGCGTCGGTGCCTGCTTGACACCAACTGCTACCATCCCTAATTAACTACGTCTGTACGAGGGACTACCAATGCTAACGAGGGATTTCCAACACCTAGTGACAATGTGGCAGCCTGGAGAATAACACTTCTCAATCACTGCCAAAGACATCAAGAGCTCCCAGCAAGCATGCTGATGCTGCAGGAACCAACGCACGGGCATCGATCGCAGGGACGTCCCACACCAATACACATGGACGTACTGAGGAGAGATGCTGGACAGTGCTGGCTTTCCGATAGTTGTATTATCACTCTTTCCATCCACCACTATTGGTTTTGTGTTATCAGTCCTACTTGTATTAGCTATTACAGCTGCTAGACTGCTATTGTGGCTGCTTCTCTATCTCTCTCTCTCTATCTATCTCTCTCTCTCTCTCTCTCGCACTCTCTCTCTATCTATCTGTCCCCCCAGCCGGTCTCGACAGATGGCCGCCCGCCCTGCGCCCGGTTCTGCTCCAGGTTTCTTCCCAGTAATCGGGGAGTTTTTCCTGGCCACAGTGCGCTTGGTGGATCCTGTTGGGTCTCTAAACTATGGTGTATGGTCATAGACCTGCTCTATATATAAAGCGTCTTGAGATAACTTCTGTTGTGATTTGACGCTATACAAAAATAAATTGATTTGATTTGATTTGATTTGATTTGATAATGCAGCTTAGTATTGAGTCTTAGGGCTCTTTCACAAGCCAACATTTAGTCAGTTTTAATCAAACTCTGGTGCGGTTCAATCCTTAGTGCAGTTCGTTCGGGCAGTTGTGAACGCAGTAATTGTTCGGGGTGTGGACCAAAACAACCGGACCGAGGCCGCTTGCGAGAAGTGGTCGGACCGATTCCAAGCAAACCAAAACGCAGGCTGCCTGTGCGGGTATTTGTTGAGATGGACACAGGTAAACGACAGATTAACAAAGAGAACTTACTGAATATGCTTAATAAATTCTTCAAAAATAGTGACATTTATAAAGTCATTGGAGATAAACTGGAGAAGGGATTCGTGAGCACAGTAGATCAGTGCCGAGTCAAAGTGAAAACACTTCAGCAGCAACATTTCAAAGTCTGCGATTCCCTGTATAGAAGTGGCAGCTCTCGAAACTAAAATGATAAATTAGCTCCTTCGTACACACCTCAGCAAATTTGGTCTGATAGAAAACAAACCAAAAGTTTAAATTTTACTCTGATTGGGACTAGCCAAAAGGACAATTGCTTGTGAAAGCGCCCTTAAAGGACCAGTGTATAGGATTTAGTGGCATCCATAGACTGTATATATAGATGGACAACGCGTCTCCACTTCCTCCCAATGTACAAAAGTGAAGCCAAAATATCTTGGATATGGGAGCTGCCATCTTGAGATTTTGACGTTATTTGGAGCCAGAGTTTGTGCATTAGTGATCGGGGGGTTGGAACTGTCGTATCGAGGACCTGCACACCCGAGCCAATCAAGAGCCGAACACAGCCGCAGCTGGCTAGCGTGATCCACCTAGCTGCTACATTAACACCACGGTAGCTTTTTAGCTAGGAAGACACAACAACTAACCATAAGGCCTCTATATCTACATTTATGATCAAACTGACACGTTCTATTACACAGACTTGTGACAGTTATGGAAAGTTTAAGTTACATCTCTCTCATACATTTCCCGAGCCTCCGGCTGCCACTACTTCACAGCTGTCAATCTTGACGTCTCACCCCCTTTTCATAGCATCAAATAACTAATTATAACCAAACTTATCAGAAAAATGAACACATGAACAAACAGAACATCAGCGTGATCAGAACTACCTAAAATGACAGAAAGCATCTTTGGGGAAAATGTAGTTGACGTGTACTTTGACTTTTTAGTTTGGCCCATGTCCCATCCGCTACCATGAAAGGGGCGGGCTTTATGACCTATACTGCAGCCAGCCACCAGGGGGCAATCCAGATGTTTCGGCTTCACTTTTGGGAAGCTGTCATGTCGTCCATCTTTACAGCCTAGTCCATCTAGCGGTGAGGTTACATAGATATGAAGGGCTCATTATAAGCTAACAAAAACACAACGATTCGTAGTTTCAGGTGATTATACACAAATGAAAACATAGTTATGAATATTATATTCCATTTCTGCCAATAGATCCCCCCTAAATCCTACAAACTAGACCTTTAAAACTATGTCAGTAAGAGTGCACATGTTTCAGCGTGGCATAATTCTGCAGGCAGCTGGTGTGCCAGTAATGCCCAAAATATTACTACAGAGTCATACCGAACAATTGTAGTCTTGAGTGTGGCCTGCAGAGAAAATGACTTCCAATAATGCCTTATTATGCTGATTGAGTGCACCGTACTGGCTGAGCCTGTCACAGATATTTGGATGAAATTCACGTCCCGGCTCAGAGATGGTAATGAAGGTGTTGCTCTCCTCTGCAGGTCTCCAGCACTGCCACCCTGGAGGGCAAAGGTCAGCTGAAGTTCACCTCGGGCAAATGGAGCCCCCACCACAACTGCAGCCAGCTCGCCACAGCGAATGATACAGCCATACGAGGCTGGGACCTTCGCACCATGAGGTGAGCGCCGCTTTCTGAAAAACCTAGTATTCCAATGCATTCTGCAAATACTTTATTTCTGAGACATTTCTTCAAGTCCTGATATTGATACTTTAAATGGCTATTATTTAAGGGAAAGGCAGATTGTATATAGATAGATCCTCCTATTTCACTGCATTGATCATTATTTTCTGGAAATTTGAAGAAGTACAGATACTTTGAGTGGATAAAACCACATGTGCTCAATAATACTATGGCTGACAATAAGCCAGTGCCAAGAAGAGAAACATAAAAGCAATGCTTTGGATACATTGAGTCAGTTCTAAATAGCGCAACATGAGGCATGTTTTCTGTAAGCTTTGCCACTCAGTATTAAGGCACTTTTTCTACATGACAAATTTCTACATGCACCTGACTTCAAACCAGTGGGATGTTTTCCAACAGCCGGCATTTAAATCTGACAGAAGTGAGTCATGTAAGTTGAACTCTCAGAGCTTCAGCGTGCGTTTACATGTAATTACAAGATATTTCAGTGCAGTACACAGAAAAGTGTATTTAATTTGACTCCTCATCCTGACTGAAAGCATTACAGATGAGTTTTACCTCAACTTGTCTCCCTATCCTCATCAGTACTGCACATGTATTGCATGTGTTTGAGAAAAGCTCTGTCATTTATATATTTGCAATTTCAATGAATTATATCTAATTCAATTGAATACTTTTTGGTGCTGACCAAAATGTTTAGTTGGTTTCTTGTTCATTTTTTAAAAGCTATATTTACAGACTTATATAGGGCGGCTTTGGCTTAGTCGATGTGTCCTTGAGCAAGATACTGAACCCCAAACTGCTCCCGAAGGCTGAGCCATCGGTGTGTGAATGAGTATCTAGATTAGATCCTGATGGACAGGTTGGCTCCTTGCATGGCAGCCTCTGTCATCAGTGTATGAATGTGTGTATGAATGGGTGAATGCTGACATGTAGTGTAAAGAGCTTTGAGTGGTAGGAACACTAGAAAGGCACTATAGAAATGCAAGTCCATTTACCATCTTTCAACATCACTGCTATTATTAATTGATGAAATCATTTCAGTGTTTTTATGTCCATATTCACATGACAACCTTTGCTGATATGACTACTAAGTTAACTAGTCATACTATTAAGCCAGGTAGCTTTAAAAGGACACAACAAGCACCGATTAACAACACAGAGCATACTTGTCAACCCTCCCGATCTTCCCAGGAGACTCCCATTTTACATCGCCCTCTCCCAGTTTCCTCCCGGAGTCACAATTCTCACGTATTCCTCCCAATTTATGGGAAATTTCACATCTTTTTTTCCTTTTCGTTATCTCAACCTGTTTGTGACGCTGTACAGCGTGTATAGTATAAGCTCTCCTGTTTCCACCCGGACAACAATAGAGCTACACCAAATGTAATTTCCCGTCAGAAGCAGTCTATGCTCGCAACTAGGGACACTATTTAAAAAAAAAAAAAATGAACCGATAACCGACCCTCGTTAACCGATTATTAACCGTTAACCGACAAGATTAGTGCCTCGCATGCAGCGGTGCGCCAGCTGCAGTGTATGAGGACAACAGACAACTGAGTCCCCAGTTCAATCGTCCGGGAGAGCTACTGTAGCAGCCACGCTGCTGCGTGTAGTGTCACGGACATGCAGCCACTTTCCCAGCAA
>NC_133809.1:32580686-32768186 GCF_043250625.1 Sebastes fasciatus
GTCACTGAAAGACCTATTTAATAACGCACGGGGAGAAGCAGCGCCTTTTGTAGTCCATCTTCAGAACATTGTAGTTTCACCACGGCAGACTGACGTCACTAACATCCGCCGCCGTCGCATCATGATGACGGAGTCTAGTGAAAGAGCAGTCGATTCTCCTAACACCGCTGTTGTCTTTTCCTAACTCCTTCTTAATTCTCCTTCTCATCTTTCCTTGACCTCATGACGTTTTCCACTGAGGTCAAGGAAAAGTGGTTAGGAAAAGACGTTAGGACGTAATTATTTGACTATTCGAACGCAGCCCTGGGCTGAGGTGGCTTCCCCTCTTTTGTTCCTTTTTGCTGGCTCACCAGTTTAGTTAGTTATGGGTAAAACTTTAGGGGTTAGTTTGGTTTTTACTTAACTTAGCTGTTTGGTTACTTATTGGTCAACTATATCTGTGTTGCACTTAAATAAAAACTTGTATATTTTTGAAAACTCTTGATTTGTGGGATTTTCTCTGGGTCGTAACAGACCCCCTCCTGAAAAGGCCCAGTCTGCTCTGAATGGCTTCCGAGAAAAATATGGTGCACCTTTGCAAAGGTATATTCTAATGAGCCTGCATGTGATATAGGAAGGGGAGCCACATCTGCAGCCAGTTCACACAAAAAGCTGTATAAATGCAACAATAACGCACAAGGCGTTTAGTGTGCAATAAGTACGCCTTTCTTGATTTCCGCTTGTCAATTGTACGCCATGTATCCTGTACTGACTGCAATGTGAACGCATCTGCGTATAAATGCTACGGTAAGAGTTAGTAACACATAAGCAAGAAAGACCACATATGGTGGGCAGGTGGTTAGGTGGATGGGTCTTAGTTTACATACTTATGTTAAGCCCAACCATGACGTTTTTCCTTAACCTAACTAAGTGGTTTTCTTGCCTGACCCTAACTGTGGATATTAGTGTGGCGTACAAATGACACGCAAAAAGGCTAAATGCGTACTCATGACCTGCAAATGTCCGTGTAATGTTGTCATGCGCCTACCCGTGAGACTGGGTTGAAATCTGAATGGCTTGTTGAATCACATGTTTTCTGATCTAGACAGCCCACAAAAACTGACTGGGTTGTCTGAGTTCACAGTTTGTGGGTTGGCAGGAACTCCAGATACCCAGATGGGGCAACAGGCGATCAGCCCCACTTGCCATCAAATTTGTGCCGTCCGCTTTACTTGCCAAAGACAATGCATATTCTTGTTTTCCCACACTCGGGGCACTTGACATTATGAGCGTGGGGCTCCTGGCAGCGGCGGTGCGTGTACAGTAGATGTGGCGGCCGGTAGCTCCTATGAACTTCGCTACATTCTTTTTGTCTTTATTACTGGAGCATGTATGGCCTATGACAGAGATACACTGTGAAGTGTTCAAGCACTTAACTGTGTGTTTCCAGTTACAACTTGGATTTTTAAAGCCACAGAAATTGTACTGGAAAATACAACTGCGGAGCAATGGTTTAAACCAGCCATTCTCAACCAGCGCTCTGCGGCCCACCGGTGGGCCGCAGAGCGCTATCTAGTGTGCCGCGGAGGCAGTGGTACTAGATTATTTTTTTATTATTATTTAGCAAAGTGAACAGGTAAAACCTAAAGGAGGTAAGATGCCAGCTGCCGTAAAACCAAAGCCTATTGAAGGAGGCTGAGACACGGGCGGACACGGGTCTTGTATTGGGTATAACACATGCGCAGTGTAACTGGAGCTGCGGTCGTGCGTTGCGATCGGCTCAATTTCGGCGAGTGCAGAGCAGATATTACTGCGCATGTGCGGTAACCCGAAGGCTCGTTGATTAAGTGTGACCCAAAGCTCCTTCAATAGGCCTTGTGTAAAAACACCAAACATCATCAGGTAGAGACAAACGTGTTTGCCACTGTTAGCTAGCTAGCTAACGTTCTCGGATGCAGTGAGACAAAATGGATCGGTTTTTAAAGCGAAAAAGTGATGTGGGAGACAACCCTGCGCCAGTAAAAGCTCCGAAGCGTGTGGTGAGGAAATATGACCCTGTTTCAGAAGACATAGCTCTCTCCACTGTGTTGGAAAATGAACTGATGGAACTATCAGCAGACAGCAGCCTGAAGCTTCAGCTCACACAAGTAGACCGGGCAATCAAATTTCTGTTGCCTTTCACCACCACCTATTTATGTGAGTCAGGGTTTTCCATTGTGACTGTCACAAATCAAAGGCAAGGAACAAACTGAAAGCAACTTTGAATGCTACTCTGCGTGTCAGCCTCCCACCCATCCCACCACGACTTGATCTCATTATTTCCCAGAGGCAAGCCCAAGTGTCTCACTGAGGGTAAGCAGAATATGTATTTTGGTCTTTACAGCTGACAGTGACATAACACATATCTACAGCCCAGTTTATTATTTGTTGTATAAACATGTTAGGTTTTTTACTCATTTATTTGGGAAGGTGGTCCTCGGAAATGTTTTGACAATCACAAGTGGGCCTTCAGTTGCAAAAGGTTGAGAACCCCTGGTTTAAACTGTCTCTATGTTGCTGCTTAACACTGGTGTCATGTATACCTCCCACGCTGCTGCTCCAGCCTGCTGGAACCCCACCACCTCATCCTCCTACTGTGGTTTCATTAATCACACTTAGAAAGATATTGCTGTAGCAGCACCCCAGAGAGACCTTTCCCGCCAAACAAAACTACAGTATGTAGTCAGTTGTACAACTTTTTGTCTTTTTGAAAATCTGTCTTGTAAGAGACTAGTCTGAAAAGTGGACTGCAGGACTGTCCCATTAATATCCCAGTTATTGGGTTTTAAAGGGACTGTGTGTAACTTCTTACACGTATAAATCAATCCGGGTCGGTGTCCCATGCGCGCTTGCGTGTGGCTACGCTGTTCAGACTCAGACTCCAACACAAACTACAGTGAAGCACCAAAACCTCTTGGTTGTATCTAGTGAAGCCCGTCTGTTAAACAGTGTTGGCCGCAGCCGGAGGACGCGGGGGAGACCGTAGCTTTGGTCTCCAGGACCGGAGTCTCTGCTGTATTCTGCTCCTCTGCTTGCCTTCACTCACACACCACGCGCATTCTCGCTCTCTCGCTCCACCTCTACACGTGCATGCGCGCACACTCCACACTGCACACTGCAGAAGAGTTAGTTTAGCTCTGAGAATATCTAGTGAATGTACAGTGGACGTTTGTGCAGAAATAACTGCTGCGGCTCCTCCAGACCAACAGAGGTTTCCCGTGTCTTGTGAAGTGACGGGGCTCCGCAGAGAGAAACGTTATCGTCTCCGACCAAAACTCCGGCGTCTCCCCCGTTCCCTCCGGCCGCGGTCGGGAGGCTGAGGCAGGAAAAGCCAACACTAGGATCAGCATTGATTCATGGAGAGACCTTCGTCTGGTCAGCTAACATTACTGCCAAGCAGCTGAAATATAGAGTGATATTGTGCTTTTAGCTGACGTGTGTCTCCTCACTGTTTTGAGCGATGCTCGCTCACAATCAGGTAGCGCGTGCACACGCTGACTTTCGTTGACTTAACGGCCACAGGTGTCGCTGTTACAACCAATTTCTGAAACAGTCCCTTTAAAGGACATTTAATGTACACTATGACAAAGATGTGTCATACTATACTGAACCATTCTGAAAGGAATGGGGAATTATTTTTTTTTTTTTATAAATTAAAAATTAAAGTTACACCATAGGATTGCAGAGCTTGACTGTAAAATGTATTTTGATTGACATGCAAAGCAACAATCCACATAGCCTGCATTGCTTTGCTGCAACAGGAAGCAGAAGCCCATTGTGTGCTAGAACGAAAATGCCAGTCACTGCTGCAACAACGTGTTGTGTTTGTGGTGTTTGCAGTTTCAATTCTGTGTGACAGCTCCCATTTCCAGAGTTTATGTGTACCGTTGCCATCGCGGCTGTTGTTGCGGGCTAACTTCCGTATTAACTAAACCGACTTACGGAAAGTCGCAGACTAACTGAGGTGAGGATCTGCAGTAACGTTACCAAACAAGCAGAGTAGTAACGTTAGCAAACACAGAGAGACGGAGTAAATGAGTAACATTTAACAACTTAATGCTTCATCCACACACTCTGGTCACAGCGGAGGAAAGCACAGTGCTGCATTAAAGCATGGTGGAATTAGCATGCTAGCTAGCGTACAGCCGGCTAGTTAGCTAGCTTGCTAATTCCGCCACGCTTTAATGCTACACTGGTTACAGAAAATGAGCCAAACAGCAGGCTGGTGGCCAGTGGCAGAGCTGGTGTAATGGTTCCTCCGCCTCACTCCCCACCACTCCGGAGAAGGACAAGCTACCGGCGACAAGACTTTACGGCCCCTCTGATGTGTGTTGTCACCATAACAACTAACAACAATCACCATTTTCTTATATACCAGTCAAATGACCATGGGAAACAGTCCAATGTCCATTCTATTCCTATTCTATTTCTATTATTCGCTGTAAAATGAGAAAGTTTGTGACCCGGCCGCCATGTTGAAAACAGTTGAGCCAAAACCAAACTTTCTCATTTTACAGATAAACAGTAAGCTAAAATATGTTTCTGAAAACATCTGATTTGAGAAATAGACGTCACAGTTTGAAGTTTCATGAGGCTGTGATTATCCTAGAGGTCACCACAGGTCATTTTATACAGGGAGGTCAATGAAATGTCTCCTATGGGGACCAACATCATCACACATGAATACAGTTGGGCTCATTGGATCCATCAGAGTCTCAGCTTTACAGTGATACCCAATTTATGGAATTCAAGACTGTTTATGGACCCCAGTATGCAGAAATATTCAAAAGTAGTGCTGTCAATCGATTAAAATATTTAATCGCAATTAATTGCAAATTAATCACACATTTTTTATCTGTTGAAATTGAACCTTAAAGGGAGATTTGTCAAGTATTTAATCATCTTATCAACATGGGAGTGGACAAATATGCTGCTTTATGCAAATGTATGTATATATTTATTATTGTAAATCAGTTAACAACACAAAACAATGACAGATATTGTCCAGAAACCCTCACAGGTACTGCATTTAGCATAAAACATATGCTCAAATCATAACATGGCAAACTGCAGCCCAACAGGCAACAACAGCTGTCAGTGTGTCAGTGTGCTGACTTGACTATGACTTGCCCCAAACTGCATGTGATTATCATAAAGTGGGCATGTCTGTAAAGGGGAGACTCGTGGGTACCCATAGAACCCATTTACATTCACTGATCTGGAGGTCAGAGGTCAAGGGACCCCTTTGAAAACGGCCTAACAGTTTTTCCTCACCATAAATTTAGCGTAAGTTTGGAACGTTATTTAACCTCTTTTGGTTGGTACTGAAGGATTCTTTAGGTTTTCTAGTTTCATATGATATCAGTATCTTCACTCTAGCTTTAAAACTGAGCCGCCACAACCTCCAAAAGATCGATTGCATTAATGCGCAAATTTATGTCAACTCATTATTATGGCGTTGACTTTGACAGCCCTACTTTTTACATAAACACAGATTTCACAGAACCTCCAGTCATGAAACGTATTGGAAAAGTGGTGGAAGTCTATTAGCCAAACTGTGTATGAAGCCTGAGGGAGAGAGGGTTGACCAGGGAGCCCTGATGGTTATAGTAGTCAGGGACTTTTAACAGTATGTGTAGTGAGTTCCTTTATTCATCCAAAACCAGATCAGTTATTCTAGTTCAACAGGCTAACTGTTTCAAACAGAATTGTTGAACATACTTTACCAACTTTCTCAAACTATCCAGTTAACTGCTGAATACAAACACTGTGTTTCTCACTGTTTCACTGCTGCTCTGGTCGTTCTGGATGTATCCAGGCAGCCTGACAGATGCTGCTGTAAGTGAAATAGCACAAAGTGGCTGGAGTTTTTGGATTCTCTGAACAGCTGAAGGGACTGGTCTGGCTCATGGGCAGAGACAGACGGATGCCTCTTTTATTAATATTGCATGCCAGTTTGGAGTTTTTTCACACAGCACCCGGCAGAAACCAACCTGAGACCGTGCCCGCTCTCTCATCTTGCGCTCTCGGCGGTCCTGGACGGTGGACAGGTAGTTGACGGCGGCGTACTCCAACACAGACAAGAAGACAAAGACGAAGCTGACCCACAGGTAAATGTCCACCGCCTTGATGTAGGACACCCGGGGCATGGACGCATTGACTCCAGTGATGATGGTGGACATGGTCAGCACTGTGGTGATGCCTGGACACAGGATACACAACGTTCTAATCACACGACAGGAAATGGGTCTGAATCTGAGTTTGTCTATTTTTATTACTCTCACAGTGTACACACAGTATAACGGGCTGCTCTGGATCAGGAAGATGACCCAGCATTGGGTAGCTGAAGCAATAACATGACTACTTCTACAATATGATGCAATGTGGACCAACAGCATTGCAATGAATACTCCTCTGTGAGGCTCCCAGTTAGCATGCTCTCCAACACTCCCAGGTTAGAAGGTATCAGTGGTGGAATAAGTACCAAGAACTTTTACTCAAGTAAAAGTAGTAATACCACAGTTTAGAAATACTCTGTTACAAGTAAAAGTCCTGCATTCAAATGTATACTTAAGTAAAAGTACAAAAATATTGGCATCAAAATATACTCTAAGTACCAAAAGTAAAAGTACTCATTATGGCCCATTTCAGAATTATAAATATTGTATTACTAGATTATCAATAGGGCTGTTAATCGATTAAAATATTTAATCACAATTAATTTCATGATTGTCCATAGTTAAAATAAACATTTTCTTATCTGTTCTAAATGTACCTTAAAGGGAGATTTGTCAGGTTTTTAATTCTCTTATCATGACTTATGACTTGCCCCAAATTGCATGTGATTATCATAAAGTGGGCATGTCTGTAAAGGGGAGACTCGTGGGTACCCATAGAACCCATTTACATTCACTGATCTGGAGGTCAGAGGTCAAGGGACCCCTTTGAAAATGGAAATGACAGTTTTTCCTGATCAAAATTTAGCGTAAGTTTGGAGCGTTATTTAACCTCCTTCATGACCAGCTAGTCTGACACGGTTGGTACCGATGGATTCATCAGGTGTTCTAGTTTCATATGGCTTTTTCTGTGATGATACATCAAAATATATTTTCTGATTGCACTTTGTAATAATAATCTAAATCTGAAAAATAACCAGTAAGTTATCAAATAAATGTAGTGCAGTAAAGAGTGTATAGTAGTATAATAGTGCTTAGTGTTGTATGAGCTGTTGATAGTACGAGTGACTCGTACCATACCATGCTATAGTGGAGACGATAAGGACAGCTGCTGAGGGCAAACTGCAGCAACTTCAACAGGAAGATTTGGTAACAGAACTCCATTTACTTTTTCTCTAATTCTGTCGCCCACATCTGTCAGTGATGGTGTATGATATCACTGACTGGTGTGATGTGGATATGAGACTCTACAACAGAACAATAGAGCATCTAGTAGCTACAGGCTTTAGCACACATCAGCCATGCTGTGTACGTTCACATTATACTTGACGCCTGTAGCGCACACTGGACGCACCACACACACAGAAAAATTAGTCAAGGTATGGTACAAGGATAGGCTGATCTGGGAAACAATTGTGATGAAAGTTGACAAGTGTGGACACTTGGAAATAAGAAGTGGAGTATTGTGGCACGTTAACATGAAGAGCTAGCAGGCCGTACTGTGGCTTTACATAAGAAACAATAGATAGCATGCTTGGTGGATCTTGTTGGGTCTCTAAACTATGGTGTACGGTCTAAGACCTGCTCTATATATAAAGCGTCTTGAGATAACTTCTGTTGTGATTTGACACTATATAAAAATAAATTGAATTGAATTGAATTGAATGTTGTGACACGTCACACGCCACCAGTATGTTGGCCTTAAGGTGTTTCTGTAAACCAGTGGTTCTCAAACTCTTTCTGTCATTCCTCCATTTGGAGGGAGAAGTGTTTTCTTGTGTTCACCATCACCTATCCCATACTATGGTACAGGGTACAGGGCACTCCGTCAGTCAGTTTGAAGGAGACAGACACAGATCTCCTCATGTGCTCTGTCTATTTCTGTTCGACACAATATACAAATGAACTGTAACTTTTCCGAAAATAATAATAATAATAATAATAATCTGTTGGTTTTCTTCAGATGACAAACATAACTAATAATGTTTTGAGAAGAAATAAGTTTGCCTGATGATAATTTCCTCTAGTTTATTCAGTCGGTAGTCCCTGTATGTTTAATAGGTTGGTAGGGTGAGACGTGACTGGGATGTAATGTTTCTAAAGGTCTTCTTCATTTGTTGGGTCTCATACTGTCAGCTGCCACAGTTTTCAGATATAAAATACACACTACCTCTCCTCATCTCCCACCGCCTTCATTATTATTTATATTTATATAAATGTAATTTATGGTGCGGTTGGATTGCTGCTAGAACGCCCCGTTAACAGAGGTGCGTGCAGGAGAAAAAACAGTTTCTAACCGGTGAAAATGTTGTTTTTCGTCATACTTTCAGATGAGCACATCGTCTTGTTTGTCTCCGAAGCACCGTCTGTTTTTCTTTTTGTCCCTGTCAAATATCTGTCCGTTGTGTAAACCTACAGACTACCCGTCTGAGTGAACACCATCGCTACCATGGATGTACCATGTTTACTGTTCCACTGTGAAAAATATTCAGACGTCAGAACATTCATTCCGCATCACATTGTCCCGCGGTCACGTGCACCCGACCTGTCATGCCTCTGTGCCCCACTAGGGGGGCGCGCCACACAGTTTGAGAACCACTGTTGTAAACTAACTAACTAAAAGTCCATGGGGACTTGATGGAGTGTTAGGGAGTTGTTGCATCTTTGAATATAATGATTGTAAACAAATATTTGGAATTTTTTTATGAATAACAATGAAGATGGTAAAACTCTTTTTTTTAATTGTCAACAGATTCCATGAAAGGACTTAAACCAACAATATGACTCTTTTCTCTGTCTCTTTCTGACTTCCCTACCCTGTTTGGCTCTCACATAAACAAACACATACATCTTTAAATACAGATCACTAATATAAAGTTTCATTTTGTTTTTTAAACACTCATTTGAGTCATTTCCTCAAACAGCTGCTCACCGTAGTTTTTAGCAGACGTTACTCCAACAGGAGGACATGTTACATTTGTTGGGGACTATTTTCAGCGGTCGACTAATCCACATTTGGTGCTCTAGTGAGTATTAGTGGCAGCAGGATGGTGTGTGTGGGAGTGAGATATAATTGGGATTGGGATATAATTATATATTGCAAATAGGAGAAGATAAAAACAAAACAAAAGGCAGTAAAGATATCAAAAAGGATTTTGTAAAAATATCCCATCCTAACAGCTGACGTTAATAAGAGCGATGAGATGAGCCACGAGAGGATCTCAGCGAGGGGGAAAACAAGTACAGCAACAGCCCCAACACAGAAAATAATTCAAAAGAAAAGTGAGAGTGGTAGCGCGTGGGAGGTTTGTGTGTTCACACATGCATGTGTGTGTTCCCAATTGGTGGAGCCATGTCACAGCTAGCTTTCATCATTTTACAGACAGATTTTCCTCCGGCACGCACAATCTCTTCAAAGGACATTTGACAAGAGTTCTTTTTTCTTCTTACCCAGGGAAACTCTGGCCGGCACAGCCCGGCGGTCGATCCAGAACGACACCCATGAAAGCATCACCATGAGCGTGGCGGGGAAGTATGTCTGCAGCAGGAAGAAGAAGATGTGGCGTCTCAACGTGAAGTTGATGTAGAGACGATTGTACCAGCCTGCAAATAACAGCAAGAGACGGGGTGGAACACTCGACAAAGTAGAAACAGGTCACACAAAACGTTGTCAACATTTCCCATGGGGTTTCATTTCCTGCATTTAAGAAATGTGCTCAACTTATACAGAGTATTCTAAATCCTTATTATTAGCATAATATGTGATTGATGTAATGACATGTAATCTATGTAATGATGTCAAACTACACAGAGTTCTTAAAAGATGCTGGAGCATAATCTGTGACCTTTGACCTCTAATATCAAAGTATACATCCATCAAATGAACCTCTCGTGCCCTAAAAACCCACCTAAAATAACTTGTAAATAAAATAATCTATACCATGGAGATTACAATGGAGAAGCAATACAAAGAAGAGATTTTGTATCCTTGCCTAGTATAAAATATGATCCAGTATATAAAGTTGCAACTGAATGTATTCTGCTACTCTTTGACTACAACTGTAACTATACATTTGATGAAAATACACTAAAATATAACATTTATCATACAATTTCAAACATGTGCAATCGTATTATTTTTTTAATTATTATTTTTTAAGATTTTATTGTTTGAAAGGGATGTGAAATTAATCCATATTTTGTTGTCTTCATGTCAAGAAGGCGACGGCCGGGCAGTCCACGAACATGATGTCACTGTGACTACGTCCACTTCTCATACACAGTCAGTGGTTTTACCCCTAAACTTTAGAGCAGTTCACCTCTCACAGTGAGGTCATCTAATTCAACCTTTTAAGACTCACTTCAGTTCCCTTGCTTATCCTAACTGTTGTTTTATTCTGTTTTGATTCTATTTTGTTGATGTCCTGCCTCTTTCACAATTCCTTTGAAATGCTTCAAGGGCTGTGTGTATAAATCTTCACTTACTTTGCATCAAGTCACAAAATGCATGTGTCCATTCCCTTTAAATCCCTGCTAACATACATGACATTACATCAAAAGTATTTCTGTGTAGTACCTGAACTGCACTTTTATGTACTTTGCAACTTTATCAAACTATATCTAAATGATAGCCATGCACTCACGTTACACTATTGAATTACAGTATTTCCACTTGTTAATGCAATTCTTGCAATATATATTATTATAATTATTGTAACATAGCAAATAATAATCATGTCAACAGTAAAATCCAAACCTAAAAAGTGACTGATGATGTGACTGTTGATAGGGGAATATTTACTAAACCTACAGCTATTTGCTATCAGGAGTGCAACGTTTTGCATCACTGTAATTTCTCTACTTAGCTGGTTGTTTGCTAGATGTAAATTTGTACAGCCTCCGTTCATCTGATTTGCATAAAATGTTGCCAATTAAGATGTGATGCTGGCTGAAACATTTTGCACGTCTGGAAAGAAATTGTTTTATGCTGCCGAGCTCGGAGTATCGGTTGAGGAGATGGCAGTCTGTGAAGCAGCCAGTGTGTATTCGTAAGAGGAAGGTAGTTTAAACCCTTTTAAACTAATTTGACAATATTCTTGCTGTGAGTGTGAACAGATTGGTGCAGGCCTACTTTAAGTGTTTGACTGGCTGCTGAACTGGACTGGACCTGTTGGGGGCTGTTAAAAGTCAGGAAAACACACATTGAGGCAGGAGAGAAAATGTCAAATCATTGTCTTGTGTTTAAGCTACTACAACTTGACGTTATATACATATTTTGATTCAATGCAGTATTTTTCTCTGATAAAACAGTTCTATAGATTTTCCCCAGATAATACATTTCAGACTTTCTCTCTCTCTGCCTGTTGGCAGTGATAAATCAGGTTCACCCCTCCACCCTGAGGACACTTACAGTTAATGCTGCTCTAATCAATATTTTGATATTGTGGATCAATGACTATGTGTGATGGGAGGCTGCTTTTAGTTATAAACCCACAGATAATTATCACCAACTCTGCAGTTCCAACACAGTCTAAATAAATAATGATCTAACTAGTAATAATAAAGGTCCTAAATGATGTCAAATTGCACAGTTCTAAGTCAAAAAACATTAAATTTTCTAGGGATGGGACCCCCAAACCCAGTATCTCCTGGTATCTTTGATTCACTGTAGAGATTCAGCATGTGTCTGTGTATAATATGTACGAGCATCCTGACTGGGATCTGAATGATACCCTACTATAGGCTACAGATAACACAGGAAAGCACTACTGTGACCAGGTGTCCCACTTTACGAGGGACTGCACAGCATTTTACTCCCTTGTCCCATGTCCCACATATTGAGACAATGTCCCATATTTTCATTGTCTCTAGTTTTTGGAAGTCAAACTGCTGCAGGACAGACGCTTCTCTAAAATCTGTCTTTTATCCTGTTGGCTGTGAAGGAAGCAGGAAAGCTGTCATCATCACGGCGCTGTGTTTGCTGTCAAACTGAGCACACGTGGGTCGAGTTCAGGTTCACATTTCACCGTCTTTGCTACGCTACGCCCAACGGAGAAATACACGAGTCACCGCAAAGTCCATAACTCTGCAGATTTAGGAGGAATATGATGGAAACTAGCACAAAGAAAAGGAAGAGCAGCTACAACAAAGATTGTGAAACTACTTATCAGTGTTTATAAGCTGGTGGAAGGAGATTCTCAGAGTTTTTAGTGAAATTTGTCAGTTATTTTTCTATTTCACACAGCGGGAATATGACATGAAAGGACACAGTTCATGTGAATCTCACAAGACTCAAAAGGAGACATGCCGATCTCTGGATGCATCCGGACATTAAAGCATAGAGATGTTACGAGATGAGGGGCAGAATAGAAATGTTTATTATTTAAGTTAGATCGACATTATATCAGAATTATAGACTACCTCTCAGCCTTGGTAACGTGTCCCACATTGTCCCACACAAACATACTCTTTGTCCCACATTTGGTTTGTTGGGATCTGGTCACCCTAGAAAACACTTTAACTATTAACACAAATCACACCACCTTAACCCTAGAATGTTCCAGTGTGAATATTATTGGAGTATTATGGGCCTCCTATAGAAGATTCACAGCCCTAGTATAATAATATAGAAATAACATCACAGCTGATTATAAGTGACACAGTATAACACACTTAAAGACATAATGAATAAACAGGAATAAGACGCAACAGATTGATGATAGCGGTCGATACACACGCCAACATGTAAATAACAGTACTGGCACTTACTAACTAACAGTATATGACTTATTTCCACTTCAAGCTCTGGTGGTATGTGTTACAATTACTGCTTCTGTTGACCCATCTATCCACCCTGACCTCCCCCTACGTATGTGCACTATGTCACTCTATAACAACGTCACCTCATTTTCTGCTATTATAATTCTGAAGGTTTTTTTCTCTTTACTCCAACTCAATGTGACTGTTTAACAGAAGAATCCTTTATAAATATCCTCATTAGAGCCTTGCCAGCCATGGAGCTAAAAATACAACATTAGCCCTGAATGTAGAGCTAGAGGAAAGGTCATGGGGTCAAAGTAGCCTAGATACTTATGTTCAGTGACTGTCGGCCGATACCTGTAGGCACAAATGACTGCAGCCGTGATTCATTTGGAGAAAATAATTGTTATTCACATCATGATATTGTACACAAGAACAATGTCTAACAAGCATCATTTATAAATGATTTAAAGGTCACATATTATGCTCATTTCCAGGTTCATAGATGTATTTTAATGTTGCACTAGAACATGTTTACATGCTGCAATGTTCAAAAAACCCTTTATTCTTCTCATACTGCAGCCTGAGTCTGCCTGCCTCAGAGCCTAATTCAGCCTCTGTCTGAAAACCACTGATTCACAGCCTGTCTCCTCCCACTCTGCTCTGATTGGTCAGCGTGTTCTGTCAATCAAACTTCCTCACAACAACAGCGTCACCCTCCCCCTCCCTCCCGGAGAAGCTCTCTCTCGAGAGAGGAGTGGAGAGATAGCAGCTAGAATAGAGCTTATAAACCACTTTAAAGTTTATAAACCAGAAACTTCACCCAGCGCACGTTACCGGAGGAATCTGATCAGAAATCGGCGACACATGATGAACATCTGCGGTCCAGATTCCAGGTTTTCCTGACGGTTTCTCTCAGGTAAATAATACTATTTATAGCTCTGTTAGTTAACTCAGTGTTTACCTCATGCATCAACTCTGTAAACCGTAAACATACACTCTGTTTTACGTCTGTCTTTACAGATCCATCTGTGAGAAATGACCGACAGAATCATCCCAGAGGAGAGCAGATAGCTGAAAGCAGATGGGAGATACAGAGCTAACCGTTAGCATGTAGCTACATGCTAACGGTTAGCTACATGCTACCGCTATGACACGGTGTGTAAACACAGCGACCATCAGGGTGGAAAATAGAAGATGTGAAACAGTAGTCAGTTCATTATTTCTGCTAAAAGATAAATGTATGGAAGATCAGAGTAATGGTATATTATTTACAGTAGTAGCTGTCTCTGTGTTACCATGACTACAGACCACCGGAGCTTAGTTTACCATAGTTTACCAGAGCTGAAAGACGTTCTCCTGTACCATGTTAACATAACTAACAGGTGAGATGATTACAAATGCTGTGAATAATTAATATTGTCATCTGTCAACTCAAATAAAGTTTGACTGTGAAACAGAAATGTGTTGTGTTGCTTACAAGTCACTATTTACTACCTGTACTCTGCTACATGCATGACATCAAATATATATAATATATAAATATCATCTGTTTAAACAGTGTAATTACATAAAGCCTTTGTGAAAGAACATGTTATATTTAGATGATGGGAGTACATGAAGCCTGTTCTGCTGGTTCTTGCAGACTTTGCTCAAGTTAGGTTGAGGAGGAGAGACAGTGACGCGCTGTGGGGCGGGGTCAGCTACTGAAGGTTCTCTCTGGTTCGACCAGGAAACCCTTACATGGCTTGCATTTCTCTAATGACGTCAGAAGAGAAGGAAAAAAAGCGATTTTTTTTTCTGCACCCATTTCCGGACAAACGGAGGAGGAGAAAAAGAGAGAGGATGGTCTTTTATGATACTATGGTGGCCTGTAGACACACTGGGGACAGATATTGATGTTTAAAAGACATGGAAAAGTGCATTTTGCATAATAGGTGACCTTTAATACAAACACGTCTGAGCTCTTGTTGCCTTAGTCAATCCTGTGTGTGTGTGTGTGTGTGTGTGTGTGTGTGTGTGTGTGTGTGTGTGTGTGTGTGTGTGTGTATGTGTGTGCATACCTGTGCTGCTGTAGAAGGCCAGGCGAGATGTGGTGTGGAACTTCTGGATGAGGAACTGTGATAAGGAGATGCGATCGTCAGTGCTGAGAGACTCATCACCGCTCTTCCAGTACAGCATGAGGTCTTCATCTGTGTAGGCATCTGCAAAACATCACACAGTCCAATCCAATTGAGTTATTAACCCCCTGAGACCGACCGACTTTACTGTATTTCAGAGGTTGTAGCAGGTTCATTGGTACCAACCATGTCATGCTAGCATGTCGCAAAGGAGGTTAAATAACGCTCCAAACTTGTGCTAAATTTTGTTGAGGAAAAACTATCATGGCCATTTTCAAAGGGGTCCCTTGACCTCTGACCTCCAGATATGTGAATGTAAATGGGTTCTATGGGTACTCACGAGTCTCCCCTTTACAGACATGCCTACTTTATGATAATCACATGCAGTTTGGGGCAAAAATCATGCAGTTTTTTTGCATGCAGTATGAATGTGTAATTTTCGCCTATTCTAAAATGCTGTATTTGAACATATCTGCATACTGGGGTCCCTAAACAGTCATGGAATTGCATAGATTGGGTATTGAACCTCCAGGATAATCACAGTCTCATGAAACTTTACAGCCACAAACTAGAGGATGGATGGATCAAACTAGAGACCTAAAGCATTCAGAGGATGGACGGATCAGACTAGAGACCTAGAACATTCAGAGGATGGATGGATCAGACTAGAGACCTAGAGCATTCAGAGGATGGATGGATCAAACTAGAGACCTAGAGCATTCAGAGGATGGATGGATCAAACTAGAGACCTAGAGCATTCAGAGGATGGATGGATCAAACTAGAGACCTAGAGCATTCAGAGGATGGACGGATCAAACTAGAGACCTAGAGCATTCAGAGGATGGACAGATCAGACTAGAGACCTAGGCAGTTAAGACTTCCGGTTGAGCGACACCATGTGTCAGGCTGAGCGCTTCACCAAACTTGACTTATCAAAGCAGAAATACATTCTCGACCAGTGTAAAGTGTCTCTGTTTAATTATAAGTGAAAGGGGAAGATAAAATAGCACTAGAAGCAGCGTTGTAACGTTAGTTTAGAACTTGACGGACCATGCCGCGCCACAAGAAGCTAGCATGCCCGCAGCTAGCAAGGAGAGCACGGGCGAAGAAGCTGGCGGCGGCCAAGTGGCGATTCTCCGTGAGATAAGGACACTGAAAGTGGAGCTACTCTCGAAAATTGACGAGAAGGCAGAGACTCAAGCCACTGAGATCAGAAATCAGTGTGGACAGTTAAGAGGAGAATTTGAAAATGCGATGGAGCAGTCAAACATGAAGACCACGGCACTGGAAGCCCGGGTGTCCGATATGGAGGAAGCAGGGAACGAACACTCAGACGCTATAACCTGCCTTCAACAGGAGGTAGCCCAGCTGAAGCGCGAGGTTACCAGCCTGGAGCAGAAGAATGAGGACTTGGAGGCTAGATCCCGCCGCTGCAATTTGCGCATAATCGGTGTGAAGGAGAGACGAGAGGATGGAAAACATGTTCCAGAATTTGTTTCACAACTGCTTATGGACTCTCTTGGGCTGGATAAAGCTCCTCTGTTGGACCGGGCACACCGCACTTTACGGGAAAGACCGGGAGATGACCAGCCAGCGAGAGCACTGATAGTGCGGTGCCACTACTTTCAGGAACGGGAGTTGCTGATGAAGACGGCCATACAGAAAAAAGAGATTGTTACTCCAGATGGTGAAAGAATACGCATCCAACCCGACTACACCCAGAAGATCACCAAACAACGGGCTGCCTTTAACGAGGTGCGCGGTGAGCTGCGGCGTCTCGACGGAGTACGCTACGGCTTGTTTTACCCAGCGGAGCTGAGAATCACGACCACGGAGGGGATCAGACGGAGCTTCAAGGACGCCAAGGTAGCCATGGAGTTTGTGAAGGGGAAGCTAAAGTCATAAAATGAATGGATATTGGTGTACTACATGTTGGCCATTATATAACAGTGAACTACGTTTGAGTAATGTAAATGGCCATACACCGAGGCGACGAAAGAGGGATACAGCTAGTCTAACATAGATGGACAGCTTGGACAGTAGCCTGTTATTTATTTATTAATTTTTTGGGGGTTTTGAAAGTTTTCTACTCAAAGATGAAGGTAGGCTGTTATTCAACCTTCTCACTTATGTTTGTTTAATTGAGGTTTTGGCATGTTTAAAATAGTGTGAGAAGCATAATCCTGTCATAAGTCTGTTCGTTTTTGTTTTATTTGATATACCACCCACAGTTAAGGTGAGGTGATGGATGGGATACCTGGCTAGGGAGTTTTGTACTCCAAAATGATGATAATTTGGTGAAATCCCCATTACTGCTTATGTTTTACATTTTGGAAAGGCTACTTAAAGGGACTGTTTACGGGATAATAAGAGTAACTTTGTTAAAGAGAAATTCATTTTTGAAATAATATTTTCAATGATAGTTTTGGTTGAAGCTCAAGCCTGTTGGAGGAGTTGCTTGGGAAGTAGGTTAGGAGTTGTAGCTGTAGGTAGGCTACTGGCAGCCTCCCGTCTGGAGGCCAGGCCTAATGTTATATGTATGTTGTTGTTATTATCATTATTATTGTTTTATGGTATGTTTGTATCCCACCCCCACCCCCACCCCAACACTTCAGGGAGCCCACAATGCGATACATTTGAAAAGAGCAAGGAATGGTGGATAGAAATAACACTGTTGTGATGAGTTGGAACTGTCGTGGTCTTAACCATCCGATTAAACGAAGTAAAATATTTTCCCACATCACCAAACAGAAAGCGGAGATAGTTTACTTACAAGAAACTCATCTCCTCCCAAAAGACCACAATAAACTACTCAGAGGTGGCTTTTCCAAAATTTTCCATTCAAAATTTACAGCAAAGAGTCGAGGTACAGCCATCCTTATACATAGAGATGTTGTGTTTGAAGAGTCAAAAGTAATTACAGACAAGGATGGGAGATTTGTGATTGTACAGGGGAAGCTGTTCAATTTACCTGTAGTGTTGGTAAATGTATACGCCCCCAACTGGGACAACGTGAAATTCTTCAGTGACCTCTTTGCATGTCTCCCAGACCCGAATAGTCATCAGCTTATACTAGGTGGAGATTTAAACTGTGTATTACATCCAGTTTTAGACCGATCAAAATCTCTATCTGGGACGCTGAGCAGATCAGCCCGATGTGTAAATGAATTTTTACAAACTTATGGAATGGTAGATGCATGGAAATACAAGAACCCAACATCCAGGCAATATTCTTTTTTTTCTACAGCACACCAGACATACTCTAGAATCGATTTCATTTTCATAGACAAGAGAATGTTGCCCTTGCTAAAATCTTGCGATTACACAGGCAGTTATTTCTGACCACAGCCCTGTCTCTATGAAACTTAATTTCACAGACAATATACCATCAAGACGTGTATGGAGGCTAAACCCTAGCCTACTGGCAGATAAAGAGTTTGAGTCTTTTATGTCAAAGCAAATAGATTTCTTCCTTGAGACTAATCAGACACCAGACATAAGTAAACACACCCTCTGGGAGGCAATGAAGGCCTTTTTACGGGGCCAGATAATTTCATATAACGCTAATGTGAATAAAAAAAGAGTGGAAAGGACCAATCAACTCATCTCCAGAATAAATGCTGTAGATAGAGAACACTCTCAGAATCCCCATACCAACCTCTATATGGAACGAGTGGCATTACAAACAGAACTTGATATATTAACTACAGGGTCAGAAGAGGAGCTGTATCTAAAATCCAGGCAGAGGGAATACGAATATGGAGAGAGAGCCAGTAAATTACTCAGCCACCAGTTAAGACAAGCTACTGAAGCTGGATATATAGCAGAGATAGAAACCCCTCATGGTATAACCACGAATCAATTGGATATTAATAATCAATTTAAGAAATTTTATGTGGATTTATATACGTCAGAGTCTTGTGGTGGAGCAGAGACAGAAACTTTTCTTAACAATCTAGAATTATCTCCAATTAGTGAAAAGGAAAAAAAAAATCTTGAACAGCCTATATCGGCTAGGGAAATTGAGCTTGCAATTATAGGAATGAAAAGTGGAAAAGCCCCCGGACCTGATGGGTTTCCCATTGATTTTTATAAAAAATTTGCACTTAAACTGGTCCCCATTTTGAGAGATGTGTTTGCAGAAGTACTTGAAAAGAAGTTATTACCACCCACCATGACACAAGCCATAATTTCAGTTTTACATAAAAAAGACAAGGATCGTTTGAAATGTGACTCATATCGGCCTATAAGTTTGCTCTCAAACGACTATAAGATCTTAACTAAAGCCCTTGCATCACGACTTGACTCCGTCATTCACTCTATAATTCATCCCGACCAGTCAGGGTTTATCTCCGGGCGACAACTTTCTGGTAATTTACGTAGACTCTTTAACATACTCTACTCCCCTAATGGACCGCCCTTACCAGAGGTGCTAATCTCCCTCGACGCCCACAAAGCTTTTGATCGCATTGAATATGAATATCTCTTTGCAGTTTTGAAAAAGTTTGGTTTTGGTCCCACTTTCTGCTCTTGGATCAGGGTCATATATACCTCTCCAAAAGCGTGTATCCGAACTAACAAGATTATATCAGACTATTTTCCTCTTTACAGAGGTACTAGACAGGGCTGTCCGTTGTCCCCACTCTTGTTTAATATAGCCATAGAGCCCTTAGCCTTAGCAACAAGACAAGAGGTAAACTTGATGGGGATAAACAGGGGTGGCCACACCCATAAAGTATCATTATATGCGGATGATCTTATTCTTTATATCTGCGAACCCGAGACATCAATCCCTAAAGCCCTGGACATTATATCCAAATTTGGGAAAATATCAGGTTTAAAATAAATCTTTCCAAAAGTATAATATTTCCGATAAATGATCATGTACAGCAGTTCGATTTTGACCGGTTCCCATTCAAAGTAGCTAGAGACAAATTCACATACTTGGGTGTTTCGGTGACACGTAAATATAAGGACTTGTTCAAATGTAATATGTTGCCAGCATTAGAGAAAGCCAAACAAGACTTAAACCGATGGTCATTACTACCTATTTCCCTAGCGGGTAGGGTAAATTCCGTCAAGATGACCATTCTACCTAGACTTCTCTTCCTGTTTCAGAATGTTCCTGTGTTTATTGCAAAATCTTTTTTTAAGAGTTTGGATAAATACATATCTTCCTTTATTTGGAACAAAAACATTCCTAGAATTAGAAAAGCATATCTAGAGAGACCGAAAGATGCGGGGGGACTGGCGCTGCCAAATTTTCTGCATTATTACTGGGTTTCCAACATTCATAAAGTTATTCACTGGGTATCAAGTTTCTATGAGGGCACAGGACTATTATGGGCTGAGATGGAACAATTTGTTTGCAATCCAGTATCCTTACCATCAATGCTTTGTGGACCACTACCTCTCAGCAAAAAAAAGCAGACAGTCAACCCCATTGTAAATGGCTCACTGAAAATATGGTCCCAGTTTAGGTCACATTTTAAACATAAACAGGCGCTCACTTTGCTACCTATCGTATCTAACGGGCTATTTCCACCTTCATTAATAGACTCTGCATTCCAGTTATGGTTCAGGAAGGGGCTATGATGTATAAGGGATCTTTTTCAAAATAATAACTTTATGTCTTTTGAGCACATTGTTAGAGAACATGACATACCTAAATCAAATTTTTTCAGGTATTTGCAAGTGCGCAGTCTAGTCAGAAAGCTTTTTGTTTCCTTCCCATCTCGCCCGACAAATGTTTGGATTGAGGAATTTTTAGATTTGGATCCTCTTGAACGTGGTCTGATATCTAGACTGTACAGTGAAATTCAAAGGGTGGCATCGCCTTCTCAGGGAACAATGGGGTAAAGACTTCGGAGCGGTTATTTCAGATAAAGTTTGGCGGTTTGCAATTGAACGGATCCATTCAACATCTATCTGTGTAAAACATGGATTACTACAATTTAAGATTATTCACAGACTCCACCTTTCAAAAAGCAAACTCGCAAAGATGTTCCCAGGAACAGATCCAACTTGCTCCCGTTGCCATCAAGACGATGCCACCCTTTATCACATGTTTTGGACTTGCCCAGCCATGGTTCCACTCTGGACCGCTATCTTTGAAACCTTTTCCTACATTTGTGGTAAAGAAATACAGCCAGACCCAACAATTGCGATATTTGGGGTAGCTCCTCCAGAAGTCTCACTGTCATTGGTTCAAGCTGATGCAGTGGCTTTTTCCTCACTGCTAGCGCGAAGGCTAATACTACTACAGTGGAAATCCAACAATCCACCGACGCATTCTCAATGGATAGAAAGTGTAATGACATATTTAAAGCTAGAGAAACTTAGATACTCAACAAGAGGCTCATCTAAGAGGTTTTTCAAAGTGTGGCGGCCTTTTCTCTTTTACTTTGAACATGAATATGTATCTAAACAGCAGATGTAGGCTCCCCTGATACCCCCCCCCATCCCCCCCCCACACGTGCACACACACACGCACACACACGCACACACACACACACACACACACACACACACACACACACACACACACACTCTCAAAATCCACATTCACACAAGTATGGATGTATAAATGTATGTTATTTTAGTAGTGTTCCACAATTTTTTTTTCTTTTTTTTTTTCTTTCTTTTTCTCTAGTATTTTAGTTATGTATGTACTTGTCTGATATGTTGTGCACCTTATATTGTTTGGTATGTTGTTTTGACTATGTACTTTGAAAAATTTAATAAAAAGATTTACACTAGAGACCTAGAGCATTCAGAGGATGGACGGATCAAACTAGAGACCTAGAGCATTCAGAGGATGGACAGATCAGACTAGAGACCTAGAGCATTCAGAGAATGGACGGATCAGACTAGAGACCTAGAGCATTCAGAGGATGGATGGATCAAACTAGAGACCTAGAGCATTCAGAGGATGGATGGATAAGACTAGAGACCTAGAGCATTCAGAGGCTGGACGGATCAAACTAGAGACCTAGAGCATTCAGAGGATGGATGGATCAAACTAGAGACCTAGAGCATTTAGAGGCTGGACGGATCAAACTAGAGACCTAGAGCATTCAGAGGATGGATGGATCAAACTAGAGACCTAGAGCATTCAGAGGATGGACGGATCAGACTAGAGACCTAGAGCATTCAGAGGATGGACGGATCAGACAAGAGACCTAGAGCATTCAGAGGATGGATGGATCAGACTAGAATCCTAGAGCATTCAGAGGATGGATGGATCAAACTAGAGACCTAGAGCATTCAGAGGATGGATGGATCAGACTAGAGACCTAGAGCATTCAGAGGATGGATGGATCAAACTAGAGACCTAGAGTAACATATAGATACATTCCTCAGACTCTTTGTTTGGATTTGTGTACGTGTCTTGTACTTAGGGAGCTGTGTCTGTAGATCTGGGACTGTTTATTTGCTGTATTTCCATTGTGGGATGTACTGTATCCTGGAGCATTATTTGTGGGAGGTTCACGTGTGTGATTATATCTGGATGATGTTTAACTTGATGTTTGGATGATGCTGGTGTATTGTGCTGTTACAGTAGATGATGGTGGTCTAACATAATGGAATGTCACCTATGTTCTCATACAGACGTGCACCAACACTGAAAGACAAGGTGGTACCTAGCTATCTTCCACCTTCCACACAAACAACCTGGCTACAAAAGCCCCGTGGAACTTTTAAATGTGGAAATTGCAATCATTGTGATAATGTCATGAAAATCATTCACTTTCAAGATGTGCACACATCTCGCACATATCAAATGAGACGTTTTGCTAACTGCAACACCACATTTGTTGTCTACAGATTGGAGTGCCCCTGTGGTTGTTTCTATGTAGGACGAACAAAAAGAAGACTAAAAGACAGAGTTGCGGAAAATAAAAATGCCATCCGTACAAGCAATGCTGATTACGCGATGACATTACATTATGCGCAAACGGGACATGGCAACCCTAACACACTGAAAGTCAAAGTGTTAGAAGTTGTTGAAAAGGACTTCAGAGGAGGCGACTGCCTGAGAAGACGACTCCAACCAGAGACCTTTTGGATTGTACAACTAAAAGCAACAAAACACGCCGGCCTCAATGATGAGATAGACTTTCTCCTTTTCTGTGAATTGTCACTTCAGGAATAACACTGTGTACAAATTGTAGTTTAATAGATTGAACTATTGAAAGTTAAGGTGATTTGTAGATAATACGTGTTTGTTGCCATGAGCAGGAATAATTATGAAATATCACTTCAGGAATAATAGACAATTGTATTTTATTATATTGAACTATTGAAGGGTAAGATCATTTTGTAGTCAATGTGTGTTTGTAGGCAGAAACATGTGGATGAGATTATAGTTAGATATGGAGGAACTCATCATTTGTAGACCTACATAAGAAAGTATTGGGTCCACCTTAACGTAGTAGTCACATTGTATCATATTTGTCTTTATTTTAGTCATTTATGTTTACCTCTCATCTCCTCTTTCCTTCACATCCTTTTAATTCCCCCTCCCTCCCCTTCTTTTTTCCCCTCCCCTTTTTCTTTTTTCTTCTCTTTCTCCTCCCTATTGATGATGTATCATTTCCTTGTTTTTCCACCAATAGGCTTGCTCATTTATGGAGAACCACCCTCCCACTCTACTGATTAGTATAACACAATATATGTGTGCAAACTACTGTTGAATGCTGACAGTGACCCTGATGAAGACCTATGTTGGTCGCAATGCGTTGGTCATTCATTGTATATTTCTGATGTATGACTAGAACAACTTGACCCACAGTGCTGAGCTGCATCTCAAATTAATCTTCAGCTACATCTCAAATTAATCTTCAGGTTTCCAGCTTTCAGATGATGTACACCACTTCTATGTGACATCTACTGTTGACCTGCTATCTCCCCCTAAAGACCCCCTGGACCCTCCTTAAAAAGACAAAAACAGGTCTATTGTGGGTCTCAGAGGAGTAAATAAATGGCTCATATCTAATTATCATCAATTTTAATGAAACTGACTTTCAAAAAACAAAAACATGCCCCAGATAGTCGGACGTATTTTAAATTCCTGCTATCAAATCAAATCAAATCAAATCAATTTATTTTTGTATAGCGTCAAATCACAACAGAAGTTATCTCAAGACGCTTTATATATAGAGCAGGTCTATGACCGTACACCATAGTTTAGAGACCCAACAGGATCCACCAAGCGCACTGTGGCCAGGAAAAACTCCCCGATTACTGGGAAGAAACCTGGAGCAGAACCGGGCGCAGGGCGGGCGGCCATCTGCTGAGACCGGCTGGGGGGATAGATAGATAGAGAGAGAGTGAGAGAGAGAGAGAGAGAGAGAGAGAGAGAGAGAGAGAGATAGATAGAGAGAGAGAGATAGAGAAGCAGCCACAATAGCAGTCTAGCAGCTGTAATAGCTAATACAAGTAGGACTGATAACACAAAACCAATAGTGGTGGATGGAAAGAGTGATAATACAACTATCGGAAAGCCAGCACTGTCCAGCATCTCTCCTCAGTACGTCCATGTGTATTGGTGTGGGACGTCCCTGCGATCGATGCCCGTGCGTTGGTTCCTGCAGCATCAGCATGCTTGCTGGGAGCTCTTGATGTCTTTGGCAGTGATTGAGAAGTGTTATTCTCCAGGCTGCCACATTGTCACTAGGTGTTGGAAATCCCTCGTTAGCATTGGTAGTCCCTCGTACAGACGTAGTTAATTAGGGATGGTAGCAGTTGGTGTCAAGCAGGCACCGACGCGGCAGCAGATGCAGCCACAATACCGGAGACCACCAAGATCCAGGTGAAACCCTGCTCCAAGTGTACCCATGCTCCAGGTATAACCTCGCTCCAGGTGTGACCCCGCTCCACGGTTAGCTGCGAGACAAGGAGGCACAAGGACTCCCGGGAAGGAATGAAGTTAGTAACAACATGGACATGGGACATGAGTATATACATAAGGAGAGGGGAGCTCAGTGTGTCATAGGAAGTTCCTTATGACAGTGTGTCATAGGAAGTCCCCCGGCAGTCTATGCCTATAGCAGCTTAAGTATAAGCGTTATCAAAGAGGAAAGTCTTTAGCCTACTCTTAAATGTAGAGACGGTGTCTGCCTCCCGGACTGAAACTGGGAGCTGGTTCCAGAGAAGAGGAGCTTGATAGCTGAAGGCTCTTGCTCCCATTCTACTTTTGGAGACTCTAGGAACCTCAAGTAACCCTGCATTCTGTGAGCGCAGTGCTCTAGTGGGGTAGTAGGGTACTATGAGCTCTTTAAGATATGATGGGGCCTGACCGTTTAGCGCTTTGTAGGTGAGGAGGACGATTTTAAAATCTATTCTGGATTTTACAGGCAGCCAGTGCAGAGAAGCTAATACAGGCGTAATATGATCTCTTTTTCTAGTTCTAGTCAGTACACGTGCTGCAGAATTCTGGATCAACTGGAGAGTCTTAAGAGACTTATTGGAGCAGCCTGATAATAAGGAATTGCAGTAATCGAGTCTAGAGGTAACAAATGCATGGACTAATTTTTCTGCATCATTTTGACACAGGATGTGCCTGATCTTCGCAATGTTACGTAGATGAAAGAAGGCAGTCCGTGAGGTTTGTTTTATGTGAGAGTTAAAGGACATATCCTGGTCGAAGACAACTCCCAGGTTCCTTACGGTGGTGCTGGAGGCCAGGGCAATGCCATCTAAAGTAACTATATCATTAGATAATTTGTTTCGGAGGTGCTCAGGGCCTAGTACAATAACTTCAGTTTTGTCTGAGTTTAACATCAGGAAATTGCAGGTCATCCAGGTTTTTATGTCCTTAAGGCATGCTTGAAGTTTAGTTAACTGGTTTGTTTCGTCTGGCTTGATTGATAGATATAATTGGGTATCATCTGCATAACAATGAAAGTTTATGGAGTGTTTTCTAATAACATTGCCTAAGGGAAGCATATATAAGGTAAATAGAATTGGTCCAAGTACAGAACCCTGTGGAACTCCGTGACTAACTTTGGCGTGCATGGAGGACTCATCGTTGACATGTACAAACTGAGATCGATCTGATAAATAGGACTTAAACCAACTTAGTGCAGTTCCTTTAATGCCAATTAAATGTTCCAGTCTTTGTAATAGGATGTCATGGTCAATGGTGTCGAAAGCAGCACTGAGATCTAGCAAGACAAGTACAGAGACAAGTCCTTTGTCCGATGCCATTAGAAGGTCATTTGTAATTTTCACTAGTGCTGTCTCTGTGCTATGGTGCACTCTAAATCCTGACTGATAATCTTCGAATAAATGATTGTTCTGTAGAAAGTCACACAGCTGACTGGCAACTACTTTTTCGAGTATTTTGGAGGTAAAGGGAAGGTTAGATATAGGTCTATAGTTGGCTATGTCTTCCACAGTTGCTCTGTATTCCTGTGTGAATGTGAATATGCTGATGGGAGCTGATGACGAGGCACCTGTGAGAAAAAAGGAACGGCTTTTGGTGGCCAACAACCAAGCAGCAGCCTGAGGCAGCAGTCAACAATCTGCACCATCAAACCAGCAGTAGAAAGAAGCTGCAGCATGTGCTACAGTGGAAGAACTGTAATGCCCGACAAGTGCATTTGAGTTGAGTCTGATTCTGCGACGCTGCACGAGCCCCTTCCTCTTCGACTGCCCTTGTCACAGTTAACGCACACATCCAGCGCCCTGCGGAGCAGCGTCCTCACTACTCCGGCGTTTCCGAGCCACTAACACAGAGAGGTTTGATAACTCTGCTGACCCCGTTTTAGTTTCAGTGTAGCCACACGCGAGCGCGCATGGGGACACCGACCCACATTGATTTATACGTGTGAGAAGTTACAAAAAGTCCCTTTAAGATTATCGTGGCAAAACCTTTTTTCCATCTGTTCTTCGGTCATAAACACGGGAGAGAAAAACTATTTAAATCACACTTAGAAAATTGAGAATATTTTTTTCTAACTTGCCTCTTAGGGCCTTTCCCTTAAATTTGATGAAATGTTTGATACATCTAGCGATGTTTTTTACCCCTGAATTGAAGTAAAACCAGGTGAACTCTGATTATTACATCTTCTAATGACCACTTCACGTTTTTTAGAAGCATAAATGAAACATTTACTCACAGCTCTCCAGCTCCAGTGAGCAGGTCTGAGAATCCAGAGGGAAGCGGCTGAAGTCCATGTTACAGGCTGCTGTCACCGTCACTCTGTTCAACAACAGAAACAAGAACAGACACTCAAGATGAGAACTAGTGCAGTGTATTCATTCACTAATGTCACTGAATTATCTTCACTCCATCACATGGGGACTAGAAAAGACCTCCACATAGTACATGAATACCATGACAGCATGTCTATCTGCTGTGTGTCATTCCTTGTTTTCTGTGGCCTGAATCAAAAGACAAAGGTTTACTTTATGCTATTTTTGTTAATCTGAATGTGAGCACCAGTGAGCACCATGAGTTGGCATGAAGGATGAAAGTAATGCCTTTAAGCAGTGGTCCCGAAGCAGGGTCCGGGCCCCCCTCAGGGGGGTGCCATACATCACAGGGGGTTCTGCTCTGAGGTTGACAAAATTAGATTTGCGCATGCATAACTAAAATCATAATAACACACATACCAGATAATTTATATAAAAGTCTGTATATAAAATCATTTAAAAAGATATTTCTTTGCTACTTAGTAGATCACATTCTGTTTAAACCCGGTATTTGTGCACAGTTGCAGATAAAGATCAGGCTAATAAAATTAGTATTATACTGTTTGTAGAATTAGATTCCAGTGGTGGCTGCGTAGGATTATATATATATTTATATTGTATATGCAAATTCAATTTAACATCACTCATTTATTTAAAAGGCTCAGTTTTAAAGTTTGAGGCTGCAGTTTGCCCTGTTATGATTTGAGCATATTTGTATGCTAAATGCAGTACCTGTGAGGGTTTCTGGACAATATCTGTCATTGTTTTGTGTTATTAATTGATTTACAATAATAAATATATACATACATTTGCATAAAGCAGCATATTTGTCCACTCCCATGTTGATAAGAGGATTAAATACTTGACAAATCTCCCTTTAAGGTACATTTAGAACAGATAAAAACGCAATTAATTTATGATTAATCGCGATTAACTATGGACAATCATGTGATTAATCGCAATTCAATATTCTAATCGATTGACAGCTCTAATTTTAAGCCAAACTATGATGTTTTTAATGAACATAATCAAATAGTTTTGTTTCAATTTACAGTGTGTCCGTAATCTGGGAGTAAATATGTTTACTTCTAAAAGTTATTGAGAATGCAGTTTAGTTGTATGGGAATGTTTGTACAGGAAATCATCACATTCAGGAAGTAATGTTACTATTTACAGTAAGATGACAGACCAGATACTACCTCCAAAAATATCCAACTGAAGATTTGAATTCACACATATGTAATAAATCTTATTCTGCTGGTTTCTGATCTGCTGTCCAGAAAAGAGTCTGAACCAGAATGTGAGAGAGACTTTCATCTGTGGACGTTAAACTAGATACATCTAACTCAATTTTTCCCCCAAATTGTTTAAATTTTTTCAAATACTCTAAACTCATCATGGCATATGATGACTCTATGGTCCTGTTTTGACTGACGTACTGGGAGCTTGTGAGTGAGTGAGCCTACAGGTTGGTATGTACTGTGTGGAGGTGCTGATTAAAGTGATCAGTCAGACTGACATATGACTCTTGAAATGGGATAAAATAATTCATGAGTTTCCATGTCATGGATTTGGACATATAGACTTGAGCTGAACTACAGTCAACACTTCAAACATGTCTAGAGGACTCCTGTATCCTCCTTGCTGTGTCCCCTGCTGCATTAAGTGAATGTCAATGTAATGTGAGCAGAAGAAGTAAACACGCACATGGATCTCTGTGGCTGCAGACTAAACAGTAGCAGGATTTGTTAAATTGTGTAATGAAGTCTGCAGGGCTTCAGTAATGGATAGCGGGCTTCATTTGCACTGGATCTTGTATATACTGTAGTGCACATTGGCACTAATTGCACAGTTGAATAAATAAATGTAAAGCCGGGAACAGATTTTAAGATTATTGAAACCACCTCTGGATTAAGATGCCAGAGAGCCACCCAACCAAAATAAGATACTGGTCCCCCATTAACCGCCATTCCTTCCACTCTGTGCAGTTTTTCTAGGCTGGACAACTACTCGGCTTCAGGTTTGGCTGTGTAGAAGTTTGTTTGAACACAAATCAATGTAGTAACATGCAACATGAAACACAAAACTGAAATAATGAAGGTCTCCGATCTAGATTTTGCTACTACTGTACTGCATAATGTGTCTCCAGAGAAGGCTGTGTGAAGTCTGATAAATATCCTCAAGTGATGTCACTCTAATCAGCTTCGCTTGGGACTACAAGTTTAAAATGAAACTAGAATTACTCCTTGTGGTTGTCTGCCTCCGCCTCAGTCAAGTTACAGCTAACATCCATGTCTGTCCAAAATACCATCATTTCATCATTTGATCCTGTTAGACATTTGTGAATAAGTGAGTTGCTGAAATGCTACAGACCTCAAGCTGTAGAGGACATGTCCATCAGGAAAGACACGAAGCATGATGTTATCGGTGGTGGTGTCGTGGATGAAGGACCTCTTGGAGTGGACAAAGAAGACATCAGGGACCCAGATCTTCTTCACCAGACGACCATCAAACGTCATGCTCTTGTTGGTGCTGCTGGTGAATGACAGGCGCTCATCCTTCCAGTAGTGCCTCAGGTACAGAGTCATGGTGAAGTCCTGGTGGAATCAAAGGAGAGAAGGATGATGTTCATCAGTCTACACCCCTAAAACATTACATTTTTAGTCCGTGAACGACTTAAAATCCCAATGAAATAATAATAATAATAATAATTCAAGTTCTAACACCCTGATCTATTTATTTCACCCTATCTACCTATGCTCACTAAGTCACGCCCACTTTTGAGTGATGAAATCAAATCTCTGGACGACATATATTCCTTATTAATGAGAGAAAATATGACAAGTCTTAACTCCCTTAAAAATCAGTGGGAGGGGGACCTTGGTGTTGTTATTTCAGATACTATCTGGTCAAAAATGATGAGGGGAATATACTCATCTTCCATATGTATGAGACATACTGTCATGCAGTTTAAAATTTTTCATCGACTGCACTGGACCAAAGTTAAACTATCCCAATTCAAATCCGATATAGACACCATGTGTGACCGCTGCAAGCAGAACCAGGCCACTCTAATTCACATGTTTTGGGATTGTCCTAAACTATCTAATTTTTGGCAATTAATTTTCAATATGCTTTCCAAAACTACCGACAGATTCTTAGAACCATCAGCTTGTCTTGCTTTGTTTGGGGTGGTACCACAAAATTTTACGTTAAACAACAATAAACTAAACCTTCTATCTTTTGCTACGCTGGTGGCCAGACGGCAAATTTTGATTAGATGGAAGGATTGCAACCCTCCAACATTTGCACAATGGCTCAGAGACATGTTATATTTTATTAAGTTGGAGAAAATTAGGTATACTATTAAAGGGTCAGCCGAGAAGTTTTCATTGATCTGGCAACCTTTTCTTAGTCACGTTGACTCTTTAGACTCAGATAACTTTGTGGCTGATTAAAGTTTGATGTATGTGTGTGTATGTATGTGTATATGTATGTACGTATATGTATGTACATATATGTATGTGTATGTATATGTATGTGTATGTATATGTATATGGATATTTGACCAGGAACATTTCAAAGGAAAAGTGCCCTAAATGACAGGGTGTAACGCCCTAGACCTCTATCAATTTATCATGATTTATGTTTATTTATTATTATTATTATTATTTATTTATTTTTATTTATTTATCTATGTATTTATATTCATTTTTGTACACTTTATATATATATATATATATATATATATATATATATATATTTTTTGTTTTTTTGTTTTTTTGTTTTTTTGTTTTTTGAGTGCCCACCGGGTATTGTCATGGGTGGGGGGTGGGGGGGTTATATACCAGTCCAAACATGTTTGTGCAATGGATTGTAAGAGTTGCATTAGCAAAATGTATAAATAAACTCTGTTTAAAAAAAAAAAAAAATCTCTGGACGATTTGATGAAATCCCTCTTAATGACATATACATGTATCCCATACTGAGTTTCTCTCAACACACTCCTGATTTACTGGGTCTTTAAAGTCCAGGTAAAGCAAACATAAATATGTGTTGTGAGTTTGTCACACCACAAAAAAATGTTTTATTATCCATCCACCCAAATTCAAACAGTCAAAAATGTATTAATGGATATTAATGGATGATTAAGGTCTCTGTTCCCAAACAACCGGCTATTGGCCAGTAGCTAGTAGTGCTAGTAGCATGACAAACAGAATTTCGGCAAATATATAAAATTAGGTATCAAAATGGTGGAAAAATAAGCAGTGTTCTCTGCTCTGAAACGCTGAAGGTTCTGAAACCACGGCCAAAGAGAGGGTTGATTGCTTTTGTAGTCACAATATATACTGTACAACTTTTCTTGTTGGCCATCTCACTACTGTGCGCCACTTTTGCACTATGTTAATGTAAATGCTCTGTGGGCAGAGCATGAGCACCAGAGACTTCTGCTAGAGTCAGCTAACTTCCTGTTACCCCTATGCTAACTTGAATGGGGGATAAAATAACTCAATCGTGCGGCTCTTCTAGACTTTCCAAATGTTATCAGACCAAACTGATCAAATCCTGAAAGTGAAACGAGACATTTTGCTCAAAACTATTTATCCATCATTTTACAGCCGCAATAGTAGCGACGGAGTAGAAATAAATACATAAATAAATAAATAAAAATAAATTGTGAAAGTGTATAAGATCGTAGAACATTATTTCTATAAGTATATGATGGTCATCACCATGCTCTATTATGTCTCCTAAGTTGTTGCGGCAATTTTGGGGTTGATACCATTTGTTACACAGATTTGGTGCTACATTTAACCATTTTTTACCACTGAAGAATTTATAAAAATGATCAATAATCCCTCCAGAATACCACAATAAGACACCCAGACCTTGAGGAACACCACAGAAAAAGCCATGCTGTGATTTGGTTTAAAAAACTTTTAACATTTGGAGATTTCTGCAAAAATTGCATTTTGCTTGTGTTGAGTAAACTGCTCAGAACCCCCTTATTGTCAATCTAGCTAGGAAAGCCATCCATCCTCTGAATGCTCTAGGTCTCTAGTTTGATCCATCCATCCTCTGAATGCTCTAGGTCTCTAGTTTGATCCATCCATCCTCTGAATGCTCTAGGTCTCTAGTTTGATCCATCCATCCTCTGAATGCTCTAGGTCTCTAGTTGATCCATCCATCCTCTGAATGCTCTAGGTCTCTAGTTTGATCCATCCAATCTCTGAATGCTCTAGGTCTCTAGTTTGATCCATCCATCCTCTGAATGCTCTAGGTCTCTAGTTTGATCCATCCATCGTCTGAATGCTCTAGGTCTCTAGTTTGATCCATCCCTCCTCTGAATGCTCTAGGTCTCTAGTTTGTGGTTGTAAAGTTTCATGAGGCTGGGATTATCCTAGAGGTCACCACAGGTCGTTTTAGACAGGGAGGTCAATGAAATGTCTCCTATGGGGACTAACATCATCACACATGAATACAGTTGGGCTCATTGGATCCATCAGAGTCTCAGCTTTACAGTGATACCCAATTTATGGAATTCAAGACTGTCTAGGGACCCCAGTATGCAGAAATATTTAAATGCATCATTTTAGAATAGGAGACAATAACACATTTATACTGCATGTGATTATCATAAAGTGGGCATGTCTGTAAAGGGGAGACTCGTGGGTACCCATAGAACCCATTTTCATTCACATATCTGGAGGTCAGAGGTCAAGGGACCCCTTTGAAAATGGCCATGACAGTTTTTCCTCGCCAATGGATTCCTCAGGTTTTAAGTTTCATATGATATCTGCATCTTCACTCTAGCTCTAAAACTGAACATGCTACAGCCTGTGACAGACAGAGGTACTACATAGTTGACAGTCTTTTCACATTTTTTTTTTACTATTTCCAGACTTTAAAGTGAGACTATGGAACTTTTGTTTCACCACTGTGGCCAAAAATGGGAGTTGTGGGGAAAAAGAACACTGAATTTCATCTCATTTCCCAAACTGTTTGTACGTGAGTCGCTTTCATTTCCCCCTCAGGGATCAGTGAAGTCTTCTCTTATCTTAACGGCTGACAGACTGACAGACAGTGGAATGAGATCACATGCAGGGAACAACAAATAGGCCTACTGTATGTCTCCAGGTACGCTGCTTTTACTTCTTGTTTTACTCTTGTGATAAAACCATTGAAATGTTTATCTGTGACATGCTAAAATGTAGTGTAACAGTAGCACAGGATCAGTATCAAGAACTAATATCTTTCTATATTTAGCTAACATTAGGCATTTCTCTAAATGTCTCACTTTAAAGGACCAGTGCGTAACAATTAGGAGGATCTAATGGCAGAAATGGAATATAATATTAATAATAGGGCTGTCACAGTTAACGTGATAACGTGTTAATGCAAATTCATTTTTAAAGCCACTAAACGCCTTAACACAACTTATGATTTTTAGGTTGTAGCGGGCTCACTTTTAAAGATAAAGTAAAGATACTGGTATCATATGAAACTAGATGACCTGATGAATCCATCGGTACCAACCATGTCATACTAGCTTGTAGTGAAGGAGGCTAAATAACGCTCCAAACTAACACTAAATCTTGTCGAGGAAAAACTGTCAAGGCCATTTTCAAAGGGGTCCCTTGACCTCTTACCTCCAGATGTGTGAATGTAAATGGGTTCTATGGGTACCCACGAGTCTCCCCTTTACAGACATGCCCACTTTATGATAATCACATGCAGTTTGGGGCAAGTCATAGTCAAGTCAGCACACTGACACACTGACAGCTGTTGTTGCCTGTTGGGCTGCAGTTTGCCATGTTATGATTGGAGCATATTGTTTTATGCTAAATGCAGTACCTGTGAGGGTTTCTGGACAATATCTGTCATTGTTTTGTGTTGTTCATTGATTTCCAATTATAAATATATACATACATTTGCATAAAGCAGCATATTTGTCCACTCCCATGTTGATAAGAGTATTAAATACTTGACTAATCTCCCTTTAACTACCTGGTGTTTAGTAGCATTTGTTAGGAGGTGCGAGGTGTGTCTCTGCAGCAAGTATAAATTAGGCACACCTGTAGTTGGGTTCATTTGGTCCGGACCAAGAGGAAAGATTATAGCCTACATTGTTGAATTTTAGTTCTGGTCCGGTTCCTGTTCACACTGACTTTTTACAAATGAACCAAGAGGAGTAAACAGGAAGTTCCTCAGAGTTACAGGAAACTCTCCGATTGTCATCCTGCATCATCAGGACCAACGTGGGGAAATCAGACTCTGGTGACTGACGGAAGGTCATGCTGCACTTTAATGCTTCTGACTGCAAATGGATGAATAATGACTAACAGGCATGTTGTGATGATTCGGGGAGTTAATGAAGTGACAAAGTCCACAGAGTCGGATACAAGCGCAGTAGTTTTAACAGCTTTTAACCTGTTGATCAGGGAAAAAACCTGCAGTGACGAGTATACGTGTTACCATGGTTACCAACTGAATTGCATACAGTACATGGCCTTATACAGATCAATTACAGGATTGCTTCCTGAACATATTTCGCCATCAGCAGATGGATTCATTAGTAGTTTAGATGCTAAAATCACATATCTGCTATAATAACACATATCACACCACAAACATCACCAGAGACCAACCTTTCAAACAGTCTCGGTTCGGTTGTTTGGTCCGCACCAGGGTACGATTGACAGCTTTCACACCCGCCCCAATGAACCAGGTTAGGTCTGAAAGCACCCTGAATAGCTGCTGTAAGTAACCGTAACCCTGACCCATGACTGACAGGAGCTGACCAACCAGTGAAATCTGGCTGCTGTGTGGACCACCAGACGGCCATTAGTTGGGAAAACTGGCCACTGTTTAAGTGCTTTTAGTCCTCAGTTGTCAACATTTAATTAGATTTCCTCCCTTTCCAGTCTCCCTTCCTACTGACTTCATGATACGAGCAGTTATTCTGCCTGACAACTTCCCAGGAGACAATAATTGAATCCAACTATTCAAAGCTTCACAGCCCCGTACATCTTTAAGGCCTTTCCCCGCCCCCTTTCTAGCCCCGCCCCCTTTCATAACTCATGAACCGTTTGTCGTAGTGTCTTGTGGGAGGTGTCAAATCACTCAGCAGAGTTCCTGTTTCATTGGTAAAGGTTATTCCCGCCCCCTACACATTACCGTTCATCGCTGCTCGCAGCTTTAATTTATATTTGTTTTTCAATCTATGTGGAAATGTGTGTGTATCTAGTACTGTAGGGATGCACTGATACCGATACTAGTATCTGGTACCAGGTCCGATACTGGGCTCATGTACTCGTACTCGCAAAATGGCTCCAATACAACGGCACCGATACCACTTTACGGTGGTGCGCCCGACCCCGCGGGGCCAGGATCCCACCTCAGCCAGCGTGCACCGGCCCTCACTTTCATTGCGCCACGGGGTTTTGCTTGCACCTTCTGACTCGCGCGTGCTCTAGACTCCTTGGTCCGTGTTTCAAGACGGGTCGGGTGGGTTGCCGTCATCGCCGCAGACCCCTGGCGCCTTTTACATGGGCCGAGCCCTGATCTGGCGGCAAGACACGGTTGGGGCGCACTGAGGACAATTCGCCCCGGTCGACAGTCGCACCGGGAGCAGGGGGCTGTCCCCGGCGGGGAGAGAGGGCGCAGCGAGCCCTTTGCCACGGTGTGGTGAAGTCCGGGCAGGGAGTGCTGTAAAGCTGCGGCCGCGAGCCACCTTCACCCTAAGCCTTTCCAAGCCGACTTTTATGTCCGCCATGTGAAGCACTTTGTAATGAGAACTTACAAATAACCTTCATTATTATAATTATGATTATTATCAATACCACAAAATATGTTTGTTAACAGATGAAACCTTCATTGCACAACATGAGACTAATAAAATCTAGAGTTAAATATTACAACTACACAGAAAGTTGTAACTTTCTACAACATGTGGTGTTTGCTGTCAAAACTAAGAGCCAAACAGCTCTTTGATCAGACAACCGCCAGGCTTTTCCCATAATGCCCATGGTCTTGCAGTCGATGGAGAGCAACTGGAGCGCCTGGCTCTAAAAACTGCGGCCGCCTCGATCTCGTGAGGTTATCGTCACCCACGTGGTCACGACGTCAGAGCAAGTCGGCATCAAGTCGGGCACAAATCTAACCGGCATGCATCGCCAGTAGTCTGGCTCATCTCGAACGAGCCTAATGCTGAACGAACCAGGGCGGCAAACTTTATTACTCCTTTCATCCTTGACAAAGGCAGCGCAGACCAGATCCACTTCTTCTGTTTTTACCTTTCACAATAAAAGCCCTAGACATATAATGTACATAGGCGAGTATTTCACATTTTCGTGATGTTTATTCGTTAGTTGCATGGAGTTGAAGTCACTTCAAGGTAGAAAATGGAATTAACTGAAATTTCTTCACCATAAAGAGCTACAGGAATGAGTTCTAAAACCTGGAAATGCATTTTAGCACCGGTTTCCTCGTCTAGAAGTCAGTGGGTTTTTAGTTAGATGCCTGAAATCAGGTCTCTGGTTAACACAAGCTGAAGAGATTTTAACATTTTGTTCTACGACATAAAGTACATCAATAAATCTCCCACTCGTGAATTTTGTAAATTTTATTTGTCTTAAAAGAGGCGGTTGCTAACAAGTGTCTAAATGAGACTACTAAATGTCATCACGCCGACTCGTCGTCCTTCACAGCCTCGTTGTGTAAACTCACGTTAATGCGACCGTGGTGTAGCTGGTTTACAGCCTAAAGTTTTTACTTCTTGTGATTGCATTCACACTTCAAAAATCATAAAAGTGGTGTTCATTTATGAAGATTATCTTGCTGAACAAAACATGTAAGTATCATAAATGTTTGTTTGCCACAGAGCTGATTTTCTCCCAAACACAATGAAACAATCCCATTGGCTGTTAGTGGAGGGAACCAGGGCGAAGCTAACTTCCTGGTTGGCCTACAAAATACGTCCTCCCTGGACCACTCTATTATATCTACAGATCATTTTAGCCTTCATTTCACAGGAGGAAACTGTATGAGACTGTATAGATGACTGTTTGTGCATGAATATTGTATATGATCATTGAACAAGTTGTTTTACACTGACATTGCTTTTTCACTAAAAAAGATTAACCAAAATTCTCTACCTGACCACCTCCACAGACAAATTCCATACAACATATTCAGCATTCTGTCAGAAACCTAAGCGTGATTTTTAATTCCAGCCTCAATTTACATGTTAATGTCATTCAATCGTGTGCCTTCATCTAAGGAATATTACCAGAATCCCTTAAATTTTGCACGTAGACTAAATCCAATGTCAAATCATACATGCTTATGTTTCCTTATTGTAAATATCTTTTAACAGGCAATTGTACAGAATGTAGCAACAAAAACAAAACGTATTACTCGCCCTTTTAATTTCTTCACACTAGGTGGCAGTTTGTTATAGAACTATACGTATATTGTTGATTTTGAGATTGTACGTATAAAGCACTTCATAGTCCCAGAAAAGTTCCTCTCTCTGTTATCAACATACACACACAGAGATTGTCAGGCAGGAACCTGCTGGCTGTTCTCACTGTGAGGTTTAACATCATGTCTACACAGCAGGCGAAACAGAAGTAGCACATGATCAGCTTCAGTCCTCTGTCTGGGTCTACACAGGATGTGTTCAGGCACAGTATTGAGTGTAGGTCACCTACATTTTGGCAGCAGTCAGAGCCCAACACACAGTCACTGTAGTTAAATATCGTGAAAATAGATTTAAATTGTAAAAAAAAGGTCCCGTAAACTTATTAGGGCTGTCAAAGTTAACACGTTGATGCGTAAACGCAATTTTTTTTCAACGCCACTAATTTCTTTAACGCCTTAACGCAATCGATCTTTCGGAGGTTGTAGAGGGCTCAGTTTTAAAGCCTCTAAAGATACTGGTATCATATGAAACTAGAACCTGATGAATCCATCGGTACCAACCATGTCATACTAGCTGGTCATGAAGGAGGTTAATTAACGCTACAAACTTACGCTAAATGTTGGTGAGGAAAAACAGTCATTTCCATTTTCAAAGGGGTCCCTTGACCTCTGACCTCCAGATATGTGAATGTAAATGGGTTCTATGGGTGCCCACGAGTCTCCCCTTTACAGACATGCCTACTTTATGATAATCCCATGCAGTTTGGGGCAAGTCATAGTCAAGTCAGCACACTGACACACTGACAGCTGTTGTTGCCTGTTGGGCTGCAGTTTGCCATATTATGATTGGAGCATATTGTTTTATGCTAAATGTAGTACCTGTGAGGGTTTCTGGACAATATCTGTCATTGTTTTGTGTTGTTCATTGATTTACAATAATAAATATATACATACATTTGCATAAAGCAGCATATTTGTCCACTCCCATGTTGATAAGAGTATTTAATACTTATAGGATCAGACTACACAAATCTAGCCCGATTTTGAGGCGATTTTGTCGTGGCCAACAAATAACCAGTCGTGGCCGATTATGAACGAGAATCGGGCGTCTTTACCCGTGTAGTTTGACATGCTAAACGACCTATTATGCAGCGTCTGGGACGCCCAACGAAACCCAGAGAAGTCTAGCCTGTCAGAATTTTTTTGTCTTGACACGCCTAGTGTGACATCTCCAATGACGTGTTCCTTTGCGTTGACCAATCAGGTCGCAGTCAGGTCACTTGGTAATAAACAAACATGGCGAAAAGCAGGAGGGATGCAGAGTTTGCTGCTGTCAGGTGGGACAACGAAACTGACAAAAAGTTCATTGAGTTGTAGCGACTGTACCCCTGCCTGTCTGACGTTGCGTCGAGGGAGTACCATGACAGAGTCAAAAAAGTCAAATGTTGGCGAGAAATAGCAAAGCACTTCATCAACCAGGTGAGTAGATATGCTATGATATGCCCGGTCATAATTGCGGGAATATGCAAAATTATCATTACCCCAGTAGCATATGGTTAGCTAGCCACTAAGTTCAGATCTAACGTTACAGTAGACTATTTGATGCGGCCAACAAAGCCAACCCGGCTTCTTGTAGAATAAAGAACTGTGGAAATAAAATGACTATACGTGAAACTTGCTGTACCTGTTTGTATAGTTATTTGGATGCTACCCAGTAGATGTGTAAATAATGACCGAATGGGCCGACGTCTACACTGTTCCTGTTCTGCCCTGAGTGCGTTTAAAATGCTAAAAAGACCAAGTTGACTGTTAAAAATGTGTTTGTATTGTTATTCTCAGAAAAGATTGTTGAGCTTTATTTTGAAAGCTGGAAAGATAGTGTAAACAGGAAGCGGGTAACAGGAAGTAGGAAGTATAGAGGAGACCTGAAAACAGAGAAAGAACATGGTGCAGTTGTATAGTTTCTCATGTTGAATCCAGTGTAATCCTGCATATGAATCCCTCAGAAAGCAATGGCTGTAAGTGATATATGTTCTTTACATGCTTGAGAATTGATATTGATGACTTTGATGGGCATTTTTCTAAGATTTGTACAAATGTAATAACTTTGTGTTAACGCTCATAAGATAACTTTACCGCTTATACTTACTTGTTACATACCTATTGAATTATAAGTTAATGGTAGGTTATTTATATTTACCTGTTTTTGTAATAGCAGTTCATTAAGTACATCTTTTGTATTTTCTTTTCTAGTTTCACTCCAATTCAATGTGTCATCTTGACTTGACCTGCTGTGAAAGAAGTCATTAAAGGAGCAAGCACGCTCACTTCCTGGCTCTTGAAAAGGAGTTTGGCTGGCTGTTTATTTATGTTAACACTTTGGAAGTAAAACACATACAGAGAACAGTACAGTTCCATTTGCTTTTAATGTTATAGATGTAGACCCCACATTTTCATTTAGTTTCTCTTCTAGAAGATGGGAGAATGGATGGATAAAGATGGAGACATAAACGGTTTTATGTTCGGGAATGATGCACAAAACTCTTTTATCAATACATTACAGTTGGAGAGGTACAAACCAAAGCTGCTTCACTGAGAACACAATATGGAAAACTGCTCTGTCCAAAAGCAAGTGGAAGTGGTGACAAAGAGCTTACACCCAGGCAGAAATGGATATTAAAGAACTTGTTTCTGCGATCATTTGTGGTCCACAGAGTTTCTCAGACCACCCTGAATGTCAGTAGGCTGTTACAACAGCTTCTATGTGGTTACAACCTATGAAACAATGAATGTTATAGCCTACTACATACAATAAAGCAAAACTGTCTTTTAAAACTCAAAATGATAAACTGAAACTGCTTCATATTGTGTTGGTATTATTTGCGATTTGAATGTGCCTTTGAAAATAATACACAGCAGCCACAAGGGATTAAGATAATAAGGGTTAATAATAAAAGGTGGTGCGTTTGCTCAACAAGCATTACAGATGTCCCATGTGTCATGCAAAACTGTTTAAATTATTAGTACCTATAGCTAGCCAAGCACAAGTGTTGTACAAAGGCCATTTTGACCCAGATGTGCTTCCTGCCTTACATTTATATTTGTATTTTTTATTCTAGGTAGATGACAAACAGCCTGTCAACTCAGATGCTACAGAGGGGGCTAGTGATGACCAGGAGACAGAGGAAGATGTGTCTGAGTCTTCCTCTACACCTCCAAATATGGTGCAGATGACAACTACATCAAGACCATCAACTCCAATGATCTCACGTGAAAACACGTCATTGCATCCTGGTCAGGTGCAGGCTGAGGTGCGCCCACATTGCGCACCTCGGCACTGGCCCTTGCTTACTCTGCAGCAGAATACTGTGCCCCTGTTTGGTCCAGGTCACCCCATACACACCATGTGGACACCCAGCTCAACACAACCATGCGAATCATAAGCGGGACTATTCGTTCAACACCACTCCCCTGGCTCCCTGTCCTATCCAATATAACCCCCCCACATATCCGGCGAGTAGCATCTACTCAAAGGATGCTTCAAAAGGTCGAAGACTCTCCCCATCTACCAATCCATGCAGACATCTGCAACCCACCCACTGCCCGTCTTCCATCTAGACGACCAATATGGAAGAATACCCCACCAGCCGACTTCACCACCCAATGAGCATGGGAAAAGGAATGGGAGTCCAAGGATGTCCCAAACAAACATCTGGTGTCAGACCCCACCCTACAGGGCCCTGGCACCAACCTGCCAAGGATACAGTGGTCAACTCTTAATAGATTCAGGTCCGGACATGGCCCCTGCTTGGCCAGCCTTCACAAATGGGGCAGCAGCCCAAGCCCATTGTGTGCCTGTGGAGAGGTGCAAACAATGGAACACATCATTGAAGCTTGCCCGCTCCACAGTCTAAAAGGAGGGTTAGACACCCTCCATACAGCAGACCAGGAGGCAACTGCATGGCTCAAGGACTTTGCATTCGCTAAATAAATAAAAGGTGCAGGCTAATGAATGTGATAGAGCACATTACACCAAGGTCAAACAAAAGTCAAAGGACAGAGGATCTGATGATATTGAAATTGAGAAGGTTGCCATTTTAAAGACTTTGTCCCAAAAACTGCCAGTCTGGATGTTAATGAAACATTTGGCAGACAGGTAGTAACTGAAATTAAGCAAATTAAGGATTCAGTGACCAAGATGCAACTCCGTCGAAACATCCTTATGATGATAGATGATGCACATGAAGCTGAGAGCAGAGACCTGAGATCCCCATCACACCCAGTCCCTCAAAGCACAATACAGCCAATGTACATCCACCAAACACCTTGGCAGGGAAACACAAGTCATAATATCCAGCCATCTTTCCATCAAAATTCAACCAACCACATGCCAACAACTGCTCCTCCTTGGCAGCAGTACATGACCCATATGAACCAGAGAGAGACAGGTATGACACTCTGTGAACACAGTTCCTTCTCCTCTGTGGTGCTGGACTGCACACTGTGAAATGTTACTGTTCAATTTAGTTAGCAGCCATGTTGTGCCTTGAAAGACACCTGAGGCCTGGACTACGAAGCAGGATTTGGCGTTATCGAGGTAACTTCAGGGTTAACTCAGGGTTTTCCGTCCTACAAAGCTGGATCACTTCTTACCCGGGTAGATTGCCAGGGTAATTTATGCTGAACAGCTAACCTGCTCTAGAGCAGGTTATGTTCCAGATAAGAGATCAACTCGTATAAAAGCACCGCCTACTGACCAATCAGAGCTCAGTGCGGTGATCGTATGATAATATTACACAAATACGAAGAAGTTTAAGTCATAATCCAGACTAAAAACAACACAGTTTAAACTGACAAATGCAGGAAGAACAGCTGGATTTATGCTGTGGGTGCTGTGGGATTTTTCATACTTATTTTTTAACTTGATCTTGAGTCTGTTTCACACCCCCTGAGACGGGGACGCAGCTAAAAGAAGGGTTAAATAGTCATACACGCCGTGTTGTTAGTACTGGTCATGGTTGGGTATAATCCAGTCATCGATTATACATTTAAAAGTTATTTATATCTAGACGACTATATCTGACTTTTGAGTGTTCCGTTAAATTTATAAGTCTTTTAATTTACGCAGTCATACATCAGGAGTTTTTTCTTTCACCAGCTGTCCTTCCTGCATTCAGCAGCTTTAACTGTGGGATGTTGAACTCGCTTCGTAGTACAGGCCTCTGAAGTTTACCAGATTTATGATAAAGTTATTGCAAGGTGTTATGATAAAGCTGCTGAGCCATATTTGCATAGTGGGCATGTTTATATGACCTATGTTTATTTATGTCTCCTTGTGCTCAGGTTTCAGTAATGAGCCAAACTTTCTTTGTTCCCTTGAGTCACTGAAATAATATGTTAAGGGTTTTCCTTTATCTAAGATACATTTCAGATAAAGGGAAAGCCTTAGATATTTAAATTGTATTGATTTATTTTTATGAAGCTTAAAGCGAAAGTTCAGACAGGAAGACCCTTACGCCCGGGCCACACAGCGCGCTTCAGGCTCGCCTGACGGCAGCGTCACGTCGTGGCCGCGTCATGCCCACCTAGGGTGTTCACACTAGACGCGAGTTACCCACGTCTCGGGAGCGTCTCGGAGCTACCTGTCAGCTGTGTTTTTGCTGTTGCTGACAGCCCTTTCTTTCTACATAGAGTTTGCCTTTTAATGGCCATTTAACTTCATAATAAATGTGATTTATATTTATTTAAGACAAAAAAGGGTAAGAACTGTGTGGTAATTTGTAAATATTATTAAAAACAAGCAAATAAATTCATACATAAATATTAATATATAGCCCATATAAATCCCTCTTTTCTGTCAGTGAAGAGGGATTTATATATATATAAATCCCTCTTCACTGACAGTGAGGAGGGATTTCTATGGGCTATATATATACATATATATACATATATATATATATGTATATATATGTATATATATAAATCCCTCTTCATTGACAGTGAAGAGGGATTTCTATGGGCTATATATATATATATATAAATCCCTCTTCACTGACAGTGAAGAGGGATTTCTGTGGGCTATATATTAATACAAAAAAATAAATAAATACATTAGTAGTAAGAGAGAGCCTACAGCAATCCCTCTTCACTTTGACTGGCACAGTTTTAAACAACATTTCCAGGGGGTTTCGGGTTCCTGTTCTACAGCATTCCAGGTTGCGGCTTTTATCGAAAACGACTTAATTTACATCTGGGGCGGGACAGCAATTTACATTATAAATGCTGATGTTCCGACATCTCAGGCAACTTGGAGCTTTTCACCACCTTGTTGCTGAACTGCGCCTTGATGGAGAAAAACACCTGAAGTATTTCAGAATGATAAATATAAGTAAAGTGTTTTTTTATTATTATTATAAAACAAAGCAAAATAAACAGTTTCGTTATTTGTTAACCTTTAGAAAACGAAAATTATTATTAAATATCTTTAAAAAAATTAAATAACACCTCTAAAAGAAAGAACAATAAAGTTACGTGGTGTTTGTTGAGAGAGAGAGAGAGAGAGAGAGAGAGAGAGAGAGAGCATCGGAAAAATACTGCCAACTATCACCTGATGTTCTTATAACCTATTAACCCAGTCTATTATATTTATAGCATATGTAGGGTTTCTGCTATGACTACTACAGTGTTTACATAATTAAAAGCCTGTACTATATTAACTTGATGGAAACCTGCAAGCAGACAACTGCTTTATTTAGAGTATTTCAGAATAAAAGCATTGTGTTAATGAATGAATGATTCTGTGCACTAAAAACGCTAGAGGACTTTTATTTTGAAATCTAGATAGGAAGTGTAAAATATTGATGGTCAGTGACATATTCTACAGATGTCTAGACATGGAAACTGTAGTAATCTTGCTGGTATGATGTTCATATACTGTCAATAGATCACCTTCACTGTCTGTTGCTGCTGGGAGACGCAGCCGAGAGGTAAGCGGCAAGCGTGAAAAATAGGCGAGCCTTCTATTCTATAAAATAGACGCGCGTCTGACGTGCGTCTGACGTGCGTCTCATGCGGGCAGTGTGTCCACTCTAACCTGTTAACATGGACGCCGAAATAAAAAACAACACGCGACGTTGCCGTCACGCGAGCATGATGCGCGCTGTGTGCTCCAGGCTTTAAACTCTTTCTCATTCACAACCTTTCTGTCTCTCTCTCTCTCTACTGGCTCCTACTCTATCAGCTGACTGTGGGTGGTTCAATCTTAGATAACCAAACAGATTCTACCACGCTCTCTCTGAGCCAATCATATCGTTGCAATCACATTTTAAAACTGTTCTCCTCTCTGCTGCTGTCAGTTGTCATTTCAGTGAGACTTGATGCAAACGGCAAATAGTTCAGGTTACCTTTTCATCAGTCTGGTGGTAGTAACAAGCGACGTCTGATCCTCAGCAGAGGAGTTTCTTCTCCCTCTTGTTTCACTGCTCAGGTAGCCTCATCTGCTACTCCAGGCTACAAACGATCACACTCACAGTCTCCGGTTAAATCCAGCAAACATTACGCTCGCCTCCAGCCTCATATGCTCAGGCTCACGCCTCATCACCATCTGGCTTCTTCATCGCAGCCGCCTCGTCGCTACATTCATTCCACCTCAAGCCGCTCTTCATCTAAAGGTAAAGGCTTCAAAGAATTCACAAGCCTCATCTTACCTGGCACGAGGCCACATAATATCACCATCGAGGAAACGTGGTCTTACGTTTTGGTCAACGTGTCATGATCAACCCGCTCAGTATTCAAACAGAGATAAAACATTTCCGGATTCCTCACGGAAGAACCGGCGTGATTCAAAGTCATCTGATAAATAAAAGTTGACTTCCCATAAAAGTTCAGCGGTTACATCCAAACAAGGTTTCTCACTCGGATCCAGTACTTGTAGATCATCCAGCTGCCTTTTTTGACTAGTTTTTGAGGCTCTTGTCCTGTAACACTGTTTCATTTTCTCGGCGTATCAATGCTCACAGGGAACTATTACCGTAAATGCTGTAATAGCGGCGGGCTGTAATTCTAATAGTGTACAGGGTAACAGACTTAACAGAAGCAGCCTTCTGTTCATAAAGTCTGTGACATATACTGTAGCAAACTCTCGGTTTGCATGGGTATTCTCGGACATTATGCCGTCTTAACCTACATATATCACTCTGCCTAATTCATAAAGCATCGCAAATTTTGTGGAACTTGAAATATGTATATTGTGGTAATAAGCACTGCAAGTTTCTCATACGGTATCTCATTGCTGTTTCCATCTCGTGGCACTCGTACGTTCCTACAAGTCCTGTGTAATGGGACTTAAAGTAAATGGACTTGTATTTATATAGCGCTTTTCTAGTCTTCCGACCACTCAAAGCACAAGTGGCATTAGACAGTATATTTTTGGCATCATTGGGAAAAGATTCCATAATAACCTTTCAGTATATTGTAATTCAAGTGTTCTGAGAGAAAATTAGACTTCTGTTCCTCCTCATGGCTCTGTTTTCAGGCTTTAGAATTTAGCCGCAGGAGACTTTGACTAATCACAGGTCATTTCAGAGAGAGAGCGTTCCTATTGGCTGTGATCCGTTCATGTGACCGGTACCTGGCGTTCCTTCAAGCCATCTCAACCTGATCTCAACATGGCTACCGGGTCACAAACGTTCTCATTCACAGCTAAACCGCACACTAAAAGATGATTCTGAGAACATTTGAGAATAGACATTACAGTAACAGAATATTGGTTCATATTTGATCAGCGCTGCCTAGTTTCACCGTTTGGTCGGAGTTCGCAAGTGATTGACAGCCGGCTCTCATACACAGCAGATGGACAGCAGACCTCAGATCAGCTCTTACTGCTTGTTTTCCTTCGGTCTGTGAAATCTTGCAGATGCCGCTAGGAGCACCGGCGGACACAGAGGCACATGACTTTTTCAGGTTACCTGTTTCATGTACTACTGTCAGGACAGTGACCGATTTATAAAAATATATATATGTATAATTTTTTTTTGTTTAATCATATTTGCTCCAATCTCACCTACTTCAGCTTTAAAAGCATCAGGTGTACCTCAAATGCGCCTTAATACGTTATAGTCCTATATCAGTTAAGTATTGACTAAGCAATAGAAGGACTCAATGCTACATGGTGTACATTCACCACATTCACAGAGTTTATCTAAGTGCAGCTTATCAAGCAGTAGTCACCGGTAACATAAGTAAGTAAGTAAGTAAGTAAAGTTTATTTGTATATTACCTTTCACAGATACAAAATCACAAAGTGCTTTACAATAATAAAAAATACATCAGACAATATTAAAAGTAGCGATGACAAGCACAGGGCTGTCAAGCTAAAAACACAACAAAACAAACAAATGAGGACAAAGACACATAAACAGGTAACAAATATAGTGAAGAAAAGGCCAATAAAAGCAATAAATTAAGTGGAGTTGATTATTCAGACGAATTATCAAAAGCCTGTCTAAATAAAAACGTTTTCAGCTGCTTCATAAAAATGTCACAGGGCTCTAGGGATCGCAGCGATAGGGGGATGGCATTCCATAGGTTGGGTGCGACAGCTTGAAAGGCACGATTACCTCGGGTGTTATAGTGGGTTCGGGGGACTGACAGAAGTTTTTGGTCAGAAGACCTAAGAGCCCGATTAGGTGTATAAGGCAGGAGGAGGTCAGTGATATACTGGGGTGTTTGACCATGCAAGGCTCTGAAGGTTAGCACCAGTATTTTAAAATGGATACAAAATTTGATTGGAAGCCAGTGCAGAGGGTATAAAATAGGGGTTATATGGGATCTTCTGTTGTGTCTAATTAAAAGCCGAGCAGCTGCATTTTGGACGGTTTGAAGGCGGTTCAAGGAAGTTTGATTAAGACAGGTAAAAAGGGCGTCAATAATCTAAACGAGAAGAAATAAAAGCATGAATAATAATCTCCATCTGAGCCTTGGTCACCACGGATCTTAATTTAGCTATGTTCCTCAGTTGGAAGAAGCAAGACCGAATAATCTGGCTGACATGATTGTCAAGCGAAAGGGATTGGTCCACTGAAGCCACTGAATGATAATAATAATTATTATAAATAAATAAATATGGTAACATTGACTTGATTCACACGGGACTCGAGACCCCAGTATCCTGGGTGAAACTCTGGCGTTAGGCTTTATTCACTACACCTCCCCCCCATATGCTTTCACTACGTCGCCTGACATCTGGCAGAAGCCTTAAAGCTTCAATAGGCAACAAATTCAGCACATTGGGCAAAATTCCATAATATTTTTTGGCTTATCGTAATTCAAGTGTCTGAGCGATAATTAGACTTCTGGATTTCCTCAAGGCTCGTTTTCAGGTTTTAAAATATAAAATAAATAAATAAATAAATAAATAAATAAAATTCTAGTTCGGGACGGGAGACTCCGACCAGTCACAAGTTCAATTCAGAGAGAGAGCGTTCCTATTGGCTGTGCTCTGGCTGGTGAACGGTGCTGGTATTTCCTCATATTTTTTATCTCAACATGGCTGCTGGTCGCAAACTTTCTCATTTACAGATAAACAGTACACTACAAGATGTTTGTAAAAACATTTGAGGAGAGATATAGGCATTACAGTAACAGAATATGATTCATAATTGATCAGCGCTGCCTAGTTTGAAAGTTTGGTCGGAGTTTGCAAGTGATGTCTTGTGGCTCTCATAGAGGCAGCTGGAGACAGATTCCGACCTATGCTCGAAATAAATAAATAATAAATAAAATTCTAACATCGTAGTAAAGGAAAGCCAGTACCTCTCATACAAAAACTAAAGCCTTATCAGTCGATATATAATACGATGGTGTGACAAGCGTCGGTACTCGATGCCCTGGAATGAGATCGGGGAGAAATATTATGATCAAAATCTACGAGCATAAAAGAAGGTCTGTCTGAATATATTGGACGTGGAAACAACGTCACCTTCTGGCATCACCTCATAACCACGTTGCAGCTACGGTGTTCTACTGGGACCATAGTGGCAGGGACACGTCACCTTCCGACATATGCTCGATCACACGGTCCACTCAAACAGTGGTTAGTCATGGCTGACGTCATCTCAACATCACACACACAACTGTGCAGCGGCATAACAACATACATTATTCACATGCAAGCGAATTCCTCCGACTCAAGTTCCCACGCATACGTCATACGTGAGTCTTTTTTTTGGGGGGGTGGGGGGAGGAGGAGTATATTACAGCAGCCATTCTCAACCAGTGGGCTGCGGCCCACCGGTGGGCCTCAGAGCGCCATCTAGTGGGCCGCGGAGGCAGTGGTAATAGATTATTTTTTTATTATTATTTAGCAAAGTGAACAGGTAAAGCCTAAAGGAGGTAAGATGCTGGCAGCTGGCTGCCGTAAAACCAAAGCCTATTGAAGGAGGCTGAGACACGGGCGGACACGGGTCTTGTATTGGGTATAACACATGCGCAGTGTAACTGGAGCTGCGGTCGTGCGTTGCGATCGGCTCAATTTCGGCGAGTGCAGAGCTGATATTACTGCGCATGTGCGGTACCCCGAAGACGCGTTGATTAAGTGTGACCCAACCTCCTTCAATAGGCCTTGTGTAAAAACACCAAACATCATCAGGTAGAGACAAATGTGTTTGCCACTGTTAGCTAGCTAGCTAACGTTCTCGGATGCAGTGAGACAATATGGATCGGTTTTTAAAGCGAAAAAGTGATGTGGGAGACAACCCTGCGCCAGTAAAAGCTCCGAAGCGTGTGGTGAGGAAATATGACCCTGAATACATTAAATTTGGATTCGTAATGGCAGGCAGTGATGCTGAGCCCAAGGCACAATGTGTTGAATGTGGCGAAATCTTGTCAAATGAGGCGCTAAACCCATCGAAGCTCCAGAGACACTTAAACACAAAGCACCAGGATGCGTCGAGAAGCCAAAAGAATATTTCCTAAGGAAAAGAGACGGGCTTCAGGCACAACAGAAAGTCATCACAACATTAACAACTCAGTCAAAAGCCACTTTGAAAGCTAGCTATATGGTTGCTGCTCGTGTAGCTCGTAGCAAGAAACCCTTTACGATTGCAGAGGAGCTTATTTTGCCAAGCGCTGTGGATATGTGCCGAGAGTTACTGGGGGAAGCCGCTGCAACCAAAATTCAGTCAATACCACTCTCCAATGACACCGTGAGCAGAAGAATTATTGACATGAGTGATGACATCGAATGCCAACTTGTGGAAGGAATAAAGGCAAGCCCATACTTTGCCATACAGCTGGATGAGTCGACTGACGTTAGCAATGCCGCTTTATTGTTAGTTTTTGTAAGATACTGCAAGGACAGTAATCTTCACGAGGATCTATTTTTTTGCAAGGAGCTTCCAACAAGAACAACGGCAGATAATGTAATGCGCTGCCTTGATGATTACTTCACCGAAAAAGGTCTTGATTGGAAATACTGTACAGGTGTTTGCACAGACGGCGCTGCATCAATGACGGGAAGACATCGTGGTGTTGTAAAACAGATCCAGGAGAGGGCGCCAGACGCCAAGTGGACGCACTGTTTCTTACATCGGGAAAGTCTAGCTACAAAGCAGATGTCACCAGAACTGCATGAAGTCATGAACGTGGCTGTGAAAACTGTTAACTATATTAAGAAAAATGCACTCAACTCAAGGTGTTTTGCTGCTTTGTGTGAAAGACTTGATGCAGATCATTTGCAGCTGTTGTACCACAGTGAAGTAAGGTGGCTTTCAAGGGGACGTGTGCTTAATCGCCTTTTTGAACTGAGAGAAGAAGTGCACACATTTCTGGAAGAGCAGCACTCCCCTCTTGCTGAGCATTACACTGATGGTAACTTTTGTGCAAAACTGGTCTACTTATCAGATATATTTGATTGTCGGAACGCCGATGCTTGTCGCAGCCATCGCATATATATACTGGAAAAACAAAGTTCGGAAACTTGTGTTTAATGGATTATTTCTCTGTTGTTACAATGCTAATGGTCATTGTATTTTACATCGTTGGAAAGCCTGTTTATTTACCTTCGCAACAGCCTGACACCTCCTCCTCATGCTGGTCACCAACCTGGTCACACGTTGCTGTGGGATGGCATTCCATTCCTCAACCAGGATTTGTTGCAGGTCAGCCAACGAGGTTGTGTTGGTCACTCTAACACGTACAGCACGCCCAAGCTGATCTTACCAGTGTTGAATTGGGTTGAGGTCTGGACTCTTGGCAGGCCATTCCATTCTCTCTACTCCCACATTGTGGAGGTAGTCTGTGATAACCCTGGCTTTGTGGGGGTGAGCGTTGTTTCTTGGAGGATGAAGTTAGGTGCCAGATTGTGGAGATATGGGATCGCCACTGGCTGCAGAATCTCATCCCGATATCTCACTGCATTGAGATGGCCTGCAATGATGACAAGCCTTGTTTTGCCAGTGAGGGAGATGCTGCCCCCCCCCACACCATGACACTGCCCCCACCAAAAGCTGTTACTCCATCGGTGCAACAATCAGCATAGCGTTCTCCGCGTCATCTCCATACTTTGACCCTGCCATCCAACTTTGGCAGACAGAACCTGGACTCATCACTGAACATGACATTCCCCCACATGTTCAGGTTCCATGTCTGTGTTGTCGACACCAGCGCAAACGGGCCTGATGGTGAAGGGCAGTCATTGCAGGCTTCCTGGTAGCCTTATGACAATACACTGTTTACCATTGGCAGAGCATTTTGGAACATTTTTCTTGGGCGCTACCCACATAATCAGCTGTGCTGCTCATCCCACAAATGCATGATCCTTACAAGTTGGACATCATTGCTAAGGTAAATAAACAGGCTTTCCAAAGATGTAAAATACAATGCCAATTAGCATTGTAACAACAGAGAAATAATCGACCAAACACAAGTTTCCGAACTTTGTTTTTCCAGTATATTTTGACCGTTAAGGCTTCGGTGTTTCCGCGAGGCACTGGGCCTTCCTTTACCACGATGTTAGACTTTTATTTATTTATTTCGAGCATGGGTTTGAATCTACCTCCAGCTGCCGTCCATGAGAGCCACGAGATGTTCATTTGCCAACACCGACCGACTTTCAGACCAGTCAGCTCTGATTAATTATGAATCATATTCTGTTACTGTAATGCCTACTTCTCTCTCGAATGTTTTCATAAACATTTTGTAGTGTACTGTTATCTGTAATTGTTCCCAACACATCTGCAAGACATCACTTCGGGAGGAAACAGGCAGTAAGAGCTGATCTGAGGTCTGCTGCCCCTCTGCCGTCTATGAGCCGCTGTAATGAATCAATATTCTGTTACGTTAATGCTTATTTCTTTCCACAGATGTTCTCAGAATCATCTTGTAGTGCACGGTTTAGCTGTAAGATGAGAAAGTTTGTGACGCCGCCGCCATTGTGAAATCGGTGAAGGAACGCCAAGGTTTTTTCACATGACCGGAGCACAGCCAATAGGAATGCTCTCTCAATGAAAAGACCTGTGATTGGTCAAAGTCTCCCGTCGAGGGTTAGATCTTTTAAAGCCTGAAAACAGAGCCATGAGGAGGAGCAGAAGTCTAGTTATCTCTCAGAACACTTGAATTACTATATGCTGAAAGGTTATGGAATTGTTCCCAATGCAGCCCATACTGACTCTGAGTTTTAACTGATATAATGACTATAATGTATTAACTTGCATTTAAGTCCAATTACACAGGACTTGTAGGAACGTACAAGCACCACTAGATGGAGACAGCATGAAGACAGCGTATGAGACTTGCAGTGCTTATTACCGTAATACACGTATTTAAGGTTCCACGTAATTTGCGATGCTTTATGAATTATGCTGAGTGATATTTGTAGGGTTTAAAACTTATAATGTTGTCGAGATTACCCAAGCAAACCGAGAGTTTGCTATATGTCACAGATTTTAGGAACAGAAGGCTGCTTCAATCCAGAGTCTGTAACCCTGTACGCTGTAGAATTAGAGCCCACCGCTATTACAGCATTTACGGTATTAGTTCCCTGTAGGCCGTGATGCGCCGAGAGAATGAAAAGTGTTACAGTTTGAACAAACACCTCGAAAACTAGTTAAAAGACAGCTGGTTATCTACAAGTACTGGATCCTTTGAGACCACCGGTTTGATGCACCCGCTGAATTTATGGATTAATTGAGCAGATGACTTTGAATCACGCCGGGTCTTCTGTGAGGAACCCGGAAATGTTTTAACTCTGTCTGAATACGGAGCGGAATGAATGACACATTGATATCGAAGCTATCCAAACGTATGACAACGTTTCCTCGATGGTGATATGTGGCCTCTTGCCAGGTAAGATGAGGCTGGTGAATTTTGAAGCCTTTACCTTTAGATGAAGCGGCTTGAGGTGGAATGAAACATAGTGACGAGGCAGCTGTGATGAAGAAGCCAGACGCTGATGAAGACGCTGATGAGGCATGAGCCTGAGCATTATGAGCTGGAGGCATAATGTTTTGCTGGATTTACAAAGAGACTGTGAGTGCGATGTTTGTAGCCTGGAGTAGTGAACAGAAGGAGAAACTCCTCTGCTGAGGATGAGATGTCGCTGGTTATACCGCTGAGACTGGATTAAAGTACGTGAACTATTTGCCGTTTGCATCGAGCTCTCTTTACTATCTATGACTTTGAATCATGCCGGTTCTTCTGTGAGGAACACGGAAATGTTTTAACTCTGACTGAATGCGGAGCGAGATGAATGACGCATTGATATCGAAGCTATCCAAACGTATGACAACGTTTCCTCGATGGTGATATGTGGTCTCTTGCCAGGTAAGATGAGGCTGGTGAATTTTGAAGCCTTTACCTTTAGATGAAGTGGCTTGAGGTGGGATGAATGTAGTGACGAGGCGCTGTGATGAAGAAGCCAGAAGCTGTTGAAGACGCTGATGAGGCGTGAGCCTGAGCTGAATGCATAAAGTTTGCTGGATTTAACCGAGACTGCGAGTGCGATGTTTGTGAGCTGGAGTAGCAGATGAAGCTGCCTGAGCAGTGAACGAGAGGGAGAAACTCCTCTGCTGAGGATCAGACGTCGCTGGTTATACCACTGAGACTGGATGAAGGTACGTGAACTATTTGCCGTTTGCATCGAGCAGCTCACATCGGTTTGAGCTAAATACTGACACTCTATTTGCCGTTTGCATCGAGCTCTCTTTACTATCGATGACTTTGAATCACGTCGGTTCTTCTGTGAGGAACCCGGAAATGTTTTAACTCTGACTAAATACGGAGCGAGATGAATGACGCATTGACATCAAAGCTATCCAAACGTATGACGACGTTTCCTCGATGGTGATATGTGGCCTCTTGCCAGGTAATATGAGACTGGTGAATTTTGTGAAGCCTTTACCTTTAGATGAAGCGGCTTGAGGTGGAATGAATGTAGTGATGAGGCGCTGTGATGAAGAAGCCAGACGCTGTTGAAGACGCTGATGAGGCGTGAGCCTGAGCATATGAGCTAAATGCATAATATTTGCTGGATTTAACCGAGACTGCGAGTGCGATGTTTGTAGCCTGAGTAGCATATGAAGCTGCCTGAGCAGTGAACCAGAGGGAGGAGAAACTCCTCTGCTGAGGATCAGACGTCGCTTGTTATACCGCTGAGACTGGATGAAGGTACGTTAACTATTTGCCGTTTGCATCGAGCTGCTCGCATCGGTTTGTGCTGATACTGACGCTGAAACAGCATAGAGGAGAACGGTTTTTAAACTTTTGACAGCAACAATGTGATTGGTTCAGGGAGATATGGCAAGCTCTGATTGGTCACTGAAAAGAGAGACGCCCATAATCAGCTGACATAGTAATAGCCCATGAGAGAGTGACCCAGAATGAATGAGAATGAATGAGATTGCACCCCTAGTCTTCCTGACTGAATTTACGCACACGCTTCATTAGTTCATTAGTTAGTGTTAGTGTTAGTTCATTAGTTAGTGTCCATCAATCGTTGGCATCCCAATAGTACACTCTTCAGATTGAAGGGAAGCGTCACGCAGTCATCTGCACACAAAGTCATCATCTCGACCTGTCACAGTAACGACAGCAAAATGCTAGCTCCTCTAATGACCGTTCAACAGATCCTCTATACTCATGCATAGAACTGGTGGTGGTGTTTCAGCTTAGCGGATACATAGCTGCTAATCGTCCCTCTGCTTTATCTGGTTCCGGTCAGAGCTGACCTTGGCATTCATCAATTCATCTGTTCAGATTAATTAATTCAGATCATTACAAGCAATTCATAGCATATTTCAGCTAATTGCTCAATTATGCGTTCTGTTGTTGACATATTCATTGTTTTATTTTGCAAATGTTTATGTTCATCATACTTCGGTAAGTGGTTTAATCATTATATTCTGATAAATGCTTTCATTTATTATCATCTGCTTTCATTACCTTTGAATACTCCTACACTCTTTTCTTATCTCATATTCAGCTATTTTCTATTATTCATAGCTTAGTTGATTACTCCTATTCACTTATATTCTGGTCTCTCTCAGGACCTTTCTATTGTGACCTCTCTATTGCTCTGGTCTATCATGACCTCTCTATTGCTCTGATCTATCATGACCTCTCTATTGCTCTGGTCTATTGTGACCTATCTATTGCTCTGGCCTATCATGACCTCTCTATTGCTCTGGTCTATTGTGACCTCTCTATTGCTCTGGTCTCTCATGACCTCTCTATTGCTCTGGTATCTCATGACCTCTCTATTGCTCTGGTCTATCGTAACCTCTCTATTGCTCTGGTCTCTCATGTCCTCTCTATTGCTCTGGTATCTCATGACCTCTCTATTGCTCTGGTCTATCGTGACCTATCTATTGCTCTGGTCTCTCATGTCCTCTCTATTGCTCTGGTATCTCATGACCTCTCTATTGCTCTGGTATCTCATGACCTCTCTATTGCTCTGGTCTATCGTGACCTCTCTATTGCTCTGGTCTCTCATGACCTCTCTATTCCTCTGGTCTCTCATGACCTCTCTATTCCTCTGGTCTCTCATGACCTCTCTATTGCTCTGGTATCTCATGACCTCTCTATTGCTCTGGTCTCTCATGACCTCTCTATTGCTCTGGTCTCTCATGACCTCTCTATTGCTCTGGTATCTCATGACCTCTCTATTGCTCTGATCTATCATGACCTCTCTATTGCTCTGGTCTCTCATGACCTCTCTATTGCCTTGGTCTCTCATGACCTCTCTATTGCTCTGGTCTCTCATGACCTCTCTATTCCTCTGGTCTCTCATGACCTCTCTATTGCTCTGGTCTCTCATGACCTCTCTATTGCTCTGGTCTCTCATGACCTCTCTATTGCTCTGGTCTCTCATGACCTCTCTATTGCTCTGGTCTCTCATGACCTCTCTATTGCCTTGGTCTCTCATGACCTCTCTATTGCTCTGGTCTCTCATGACCTCTCTATTGCTCTTGTCTCTCATGACCTCTCTATTGCTCTGGTCTCTCATGACCTCTCTATTCCTCTTGTCTCTCATGACCTCTCTATTGCTCTGGTCTATAGTGACCTCTCTATTGCTCTGGTCTATCGTGACCTCTCTATTGCTCCGGTCTATAGTGACCTCTCTATTGCTCTGGTCTATCGTGACCTCTCTATTGCTCTGGTCTATCGTGACCTCTCTATTGCTTTGCTCTGGTCTATCGGTGACCTCTCTATTGCTCTGGTCTACAGTGACTTCTCTATTGCTCTGGTCTATAGTGACCTCTCTATTGCTCTGGTCTATCGTGACCTCTCTACTGCTCTGGTCAATTTACCCCTCTATTGATATAACCCCCCCCAAAAAAAAAAACATTGGTCAGATGGACCCTAGCATTACTCTGGTCGTAACGACCTTATTCATCACACTTGTCTGATTTGACCTCAATCATCTAAAGGGGCCTAATTGTACCATACATTATATCTGTCTGATATGACCTAAATCAGGGGTTCTCAACCTAACACTGGATATGTTGACATGAGGAGTGGCTTCCAGAGTTTCACTTAGGAGTGAAAACACGTCAAATTGTCCCTCCTTGACTCTTCTGTTCCACAGAATAAGTTTTTTCTTGAAGCCCTCAATTTTGTCTGAAACCAAAAACACTGTGCTGTTTCTGCCTTGCATTGATATATTGAGCTGATTTAACTGGTCAAATATATCTGATAAGTAGACCAGTTTTGCACAAAAGTTACCATCAGTGTAATGCTCAGCAAGAGGGGAGTGCTGCTCTTCCAGAAATGTGTGCACTTCTCATATTTCCTCACCACACGCTTCGGAGCTTTTACTGGCGCAGGGTTGTCTCCCACATCACTTTTTCGCTTTAAAAACCGATCCATTTTGTCTCACTGCATCCGAGAACGTTAGCTAGCTAACAGTGGCAAACACGTTTGTCTCTACCTGATGATGTTTGGTGTTTTTACACAAGGCCTATTGAAGGAGGTTGGGTCACACTTAATCAACGCGCCTTCGGGGTACCGCACATGCGCAGTAATATCTGCTCTGCACTCGCCGAAATTGAGCCGATCGCAACGCACGACCGCAGCTCCAGTTACACTGCGCATGTGTTATACCCAAAACAAGACCCGTGTCCACCCGTGTCTCAGCCTGTGTCCACCAAAGCCTATTGAAGGGGTTCAATAGGCTTTGGTTTTACAGCAGCTGGCATCTTACCTCCTTTAGGTTTTACCTGTTCACTTTGCTAAATAATAATAACAAAATAATCTAGTACCACTGCCTCCGCGGCCCACTAGATGGCGCTCTGCGGCACACCGGTGGGCCACGGCCCACTGGTTGAGAATGGCTGACCTAAATCACTCGGATGGGTCTAATGTTACCCACTCACTCACTGCTATGTCTTCACCCACTCATGGCACTGGTCTATTGTAAACCCATTCTTTTCACTGGTCTATCGTAAACCCACTCTTTTCACTGGTCTATTGTAAACCCACTCACGGTACTGGTCTATCGTAAACCCACTCTTTTCAATGGTCTATCATAAACCCACTCTTTTCACTGGTCTATCGTAAACCCACTCTTTTCACTGGTCTATCGTAAACCCACTCTTTTCACTGGGCTATCGTAAACCCACTCTTTTCACTGGTCTATTGTAAACCCACTCATGGTACTGGTCTATCGTAAACCCACTCTTTTCAATGGTCTATCATAAACCCACTCTTTTCACTGGTCTATCGTAAACCCACTCTTTTCACTGGTCTATCGTAAACCCACTCTTTTCACTGGTCTATTGTAAACCCACTCATGGTACTGGTCTATCGTAAACCCACTCTTTTCACTGGTCTATTGTAAACCCACTCATGGTACTGGTCTATCGTAAACCCACTCTTTTCAATGGTCTATCATAAACCCACTCTTTTCACTGGTCTATCGTAAACCCACTCTTTTCACTGGTCTATCGTAAACCCACTCTTTTCACTGGTCTATTGTAAACCCACTCATGGTACTGGTCTATCGTAAACCCACTCTTTTCACTGGTCTATCGTAAACCCACTCTTTTCACTGGTCTATCGTAAACCCACTCTTTTCACTGGTCTATCGTAAACCCACTCTTTTCACTGGTCTATTGTAAACCCACTCACGGTACTGGTCTATCGTAAACCCACTCTTTTCAATGGTCTATCATAAACCCACTCTTTTCACTGGTCTATCGTAAACCCACTCTTTTCACTGGTCTATCGTAAACCCACTCTTTTCACTGGGCTATCGTAAACCCACTCTTTTCACTGGTCTATTGTAAACCCACTCATGGTACTGGTCTATCGTAAACCCACTCTTTTCACTGGTCTATTGTAAACCCACTCATGGTACTGGTCTATCGTAAACCCACTCTTTTCAATGGTCTATCATAAACCCACTCTTTTCACTGGTCTATCGTAAACCCACTCTTTTCACTGGTCTATCGTAAACCCACTCTTTTCACTGGGCTATCGTAAACCCACTCTTTTCACTGGTCTATTGTAAACCCACTCATGGTACTGGTCTATCGTAAACCCACTCTTTTCACTGGTCTATCGTAAACCCACTCTTTTCACTGGTCTATCGTAAACCCACTCTTTTCACTGGTCTATTGTGACCCCACTCTTTCCACTGGTCTTCGTGACCCCACTCATTGCACTGGTTAATGATTCCTTGTTCTTACATCACAGGGTTATGCAGGGTTATCTTCCATGTCTAATTCTCTTTTTGAAATTAGGAATCCACAAGGGGGCTGACTGTGGCTCAGAGGGTAGGGCTGGTTGTCCAACAATCGGAAGGTCTGTGGTTTGATCCCCGACTGCTCTGGGTCACATGTTGATGTGTCCTTGAGCAAGACACTTAACCCCAAATTTCTCCCGAAGGCTGAGCCATCGGTGTGTGAATGAGTATTTAGATTAGATCCTGATGGGCAAAGTTGGCACCTTAGCAGCCTCTGCCATCAGTGTATGAATGTGTGTGTGAATGGGTGAATGTAGACATGTAGTGTAAAGAGCTTTGAGTGGTCGGAATACTAGAAAAGCGCTATATAAATTCAAGTCCATTTACCATTTACAACTGCAGTATGGTAATGTATTTGTAGTGTAGAAAACACTAATTTCTACCCTACTTTCTTTTGGGGGAATATATCCTAATCTCATCACAGAATCACTACCCCCTTTTGATATTCTACGTCATGATGGAGTCTAATCGTCAAAGATTTTGCACTATTCTGCTATTATGTATCATATAATAAAATTATTGTTCATTCTATACAGGGTCTCTCCTGATTGAAATGAAGCTTAAAGCGAAAGTTTTTCATCATCTTTCATTCACAACCTTTCTGTCTCTCTCTCTCACTGGCTCCTACTCTATGAGCTGACTGTGGGTGGTTCAATCTTAGATAACCAAACAGATTCTATCACGCTCTCCATGAGCCAATCATATCGTTGCAATCACATTTTAAAACTGTTCTCCTCTCTGCTGCTGTCAGTTTCAATTCAGTGTGACTCGAGGCAACTCGCCTCCACCCCATCACCTCCAGTCTTCATCAGATTCAGTACCCAGTCCTGCTCTACATTCCTTCATTAGATCTTCAGCTACTCCTTCACCAGTGTCTAGACTCCAGGGGGAATATATCCTAATCTCATCACAGAATCACTACTCCCTTTGATATACTACGTCACGATGGAGTCTAATCGCCAAAGACTTTGCACTATTCTGCTATTATGTATCATGTAATAAATGTATAGTTCATTCTATATGGGTCCTCTCCTGATTGATGTCAGTTAAAAGGAAAACCCTTAACATATTATTTCAGTGACTCAAGGGAAGCATAGACTTTCGATGACATGACGTTTATGTAAATAAAAGTTTATCAAACAAACATTTCAAAACTTATGTGGTCCTGTCTTTGCTTTAACACACACCAGAAATGTATGACAAGTATGTCTATGACTACATCATACTTTCATCTCGTGGAACATATTTACAGGTGAAAAATAAGTCTTTGATTAAATACAACTTTCCTGCCAGGGAACAGATCCAGTAGATGACTGAAAGTACACCATCAACTGTTCTCGCTGTTCTTTTGCGGTTGTTGTGGCATTCCGTGCCCTGCTCACTGCCACAGAGCAGAGTTCTCCATCCCTTCGCCATGCGCCAGGAATGATCCTGTGGTTCTCATCCTCCACGTCCACAAAGGCTGGGGGCAGGTAGACCTCTGAAGCCTTCTCCCTGAGGAAGTTGTGAAGAGAGAGCGCAGCCAATGTGATAGTGATTACCTTGTCAGGGTCCAGTGCAATGTTTGACAGGAAAACGCGTAGTCTGTCGGACAAAATTCCAAATGCGTTCTCAACTGTGTGCCTTGCTCTTGAAAGACAGTAATTAAATATTCGTTGTCCATGGTCCAGGTTCCAGAAGGGAAACGGCTTGAGCAAGTCCATCCGAAGAGGAAATGCTTTGTCGCCGACAAATGGTTAGTATTGCATGGGTATGTCAGAACCTGGCAGTGGCTCTGGAGGGGGAATGTTCAACAGACCACTGTCCATGGCAGTCCGTAGGTCTGACTGGCCAAACAGCCCTGCATCTGACACTCTATAATAATAATAATAATAACTTGGATTTATATAGCGCCTTTCAAGAAACCCAAGGATACTTAACAAAGACATAAATAAACACAACAATGGAACATAGCCATAGGCCTTGGTGAAGAGGTGGGTCTTGAGAAGTCTTTTGAAGGTGTCCAGAGATGGTGCGTTGCGGAGCTCTATGGGGAGAGAGTTCCAGAGGGTGGGGTCTGTCACACTGAAAGCTCTGTCCCCAACAGTTTGCAGTCTTGTTTGAGGGATGGAGAGCTGACCCGTGCCTGAGGATCTCAGGTTCCGGGACTGTGTGTAGGGGTGGAGGAGGTCAGATAGGTACTGAGGAGCCAGGGCATTGAGGGATTTGTAGGTGAGGAGGAGGATTTTGTAGGTGATGCGGGACTTGACCGGGAGCCAATGGAGGTGGATGAGGGTGGGGGGTGATGTGCTGCCAGGGCTTGGTGCGGGTGAGAACCCTGGCAGCTGAGTTTTGCACATACTGGAGCCTGCCCAGGGCTTTGCTAGGAACCCCGGACAGAACTCCATTGCAGTAGTCCAAACGGGAGGTGACGAAAGCGTGGATGAAGGTTTCTGCCACAGAGTCAGAGAGTGATGCCGGAGACGTGAGATTGTTTTTTAGGTGGAAGAAGGCGGATTTGGTGATGAACCTGATGTGAGACTGGAATGAGAGAGTTGGGTCCAGGATGACATCCAGGTTGCGGACTTCCGAGGATGGGGAGAAAGAACAGCCGTCAACGTCCAGGTGGAGATCTCCAACCTTCCGGAGCAGGGCCTTGGGTGCCACAACCATGAGCTCGGTTTTGTTGCTGTTGAGTTTTAGGAAGTTAGATGACATCCAGATTTTTATTGCATGCAGGCAGTTTACAAGTGACTGTGGGGGGAGCTGGGTGGTGTCGTCAGCATGTGAGTGAAAGCTGAGACCGTGGTGGCGGATGATCTGACCAAGGGGGAGCATGTAGATGGTGAAGAGGATGGGTCCCAGCATGGATCCTTGAGGTACACCATGGTTTACTGGGACCGGGGTGGAACTGGAGTCTCTGATTGTGACAAACTGTTTTCTGTCCCTCTCCCCTGTGTACCTACATTGGCTTAGATAAATTTATAATTTGCGTCGGCTACAGCCATGAGGACAATCAAAAATCTGGAGTTGTAGTTGTGGTAGGTACTTCTAGATTTAGCAGGGGGCTGAATGTAGATATGTTTGCCGTCTATGGCACCCAGGCAATGAGGAAACTGCCACTTCTCTTGAAAAGCCCTTGCCACCTCTCTCCACTCTTCCTCTGTTGTAGCTGAAAATAAAGATCATAGATAAACACATCATGTAATGTTATTACAGTCATTTTTTAGACATAGACCCAAAACAGCACAATTCATAACAAGCACAATACACAATATGATGGGGTCAAGTGATATAGCCCAGTGGGCCCACAAGGGGTTCTAACAGCTGCCAGGGTGGCCTTGAGATGATAGAAAGTATTGAAAACAATGAGCCTAATTGCTCAACAATTACAACAATTTGTTAAATATACACTCAAACTCATTTGCACAATTAGATGAGGATGAGAATGAGTCATTGGAAACACTAACATTAAACCTCTGACACATGGAAATGTTGATATGTGAGGCCCAATTCCAGACTGCTTCACTCACAAAAGTCAAGACATAATGATTTATCTACATAAATAACGCAAATCAGTTAATATAACATAACTTTTTACTATCTGCAAATGAATAAGAATGGGAAAAAGGAGGAATCTGCTTGCATGATATTTGAGGATTACTGCAATGCCAAAAGTTGTTTTGGAATCACTTTTATGTTTTAATGAGGTCAAATAGAATAAGCTTAACTAACTGCATTGGACAGTGGAGTGTGTAACGATGGACAAGCAAACATCTTATGGAGTATGTCCTTGGGCACAGGGGGTTCTTGTTAGCATAATGATTGAGTACCACTGGTTGAGCCATCAAAAACCATGATGCATTTGCATTTCCATAATGGCAAGATCACAATACAGTTTCTTTTGTACTAGTTTTGTAGCAGTGGTGGCAAGGGGTAATGGTTGCTCTACAGTTCTAGTGCAGGTTGTAGGATTACAACATTTATTACATGGATAGGTGATGCTGATGAAAGCACAGCTTATAAGCACTGGGCCTATGATTGTTTGCTTGTATGCTATATGAAAATGAATACTGTCAAGGTTACTAAAAAGAATAATCATTGATGTTGGTATTATATTGATGTATTATGCGTGCTGCCTACTCAGTGTGTTATTATGCAAATGTCATACCTTCAAATGATCTTCCTTTAAGACTTGATATAGGGCTTCACAGGTCTCCAATACTATCTCACTGATAGTAGTTTGGCCAATCCGGTACTGGAAGCTCAGAAGGTCACGCAAGCCCCTCCTGTCATTGTCCTACAGAAGAATAAAAGCAACCAAATCTTTTGCACTTAACTGAGCATTCAAGTCAAAATTGGAAACTCAGCATGTTTGATTAACCCAAAATTATCTTACATAGATTACTTCAGTGATCTTTGGTAGAAGTATTATATGACAGGCATATAAATCCTTGGTTACCTACTATTTGTAAAGGACACATGCTAGGGTGACTAAAAACATACATAGGACCTTAAAAAGTGGAGTGCTTATGTGTGCACGCCACTTAATAGCCTATGATTGAATGGCTGTAGGGCATTTCACTATGGGGGCTAATGTAAACAGCTGTATTGACTTTGTGTTGATTTCAGTTGGATTGTTTGCAAAACCACCTGATAAAAAACACATCTTTGTTTACCAAACGGTCATTTACCAACTGTTTTTCCTCCACGAGATTTTTCAACATACAGTAGCAACATCATGTAGCCTATAGGAAACCATGTAGCTAGCTAGCTAGCTACATAGTTTCCTATAGATAGCTAGCTAGCTAGGCACTTGTACCTATGTAATGTTCAAACATTCGTTACCTCAAGTTCTGTTTGAAGTATGGACAGCCCATACCGTCCTCTCCGTGCCACCCAGGAGCGCATCCACAACCGTTTTTTCTTTATTTTCTTTTTCTTTTCGCAACACAAGACCGGCAGCATCACACACAACACTTCTGTCGCCATGATTGACAGTTGCTTCAACCGCCTCCCCGATGACATCTGAACCTGTGCATGATCGTGAAAAACGACGTGCCGTTGTTGGTCGTGGTCATACGTGTAGTCTTGCCAGTCACCCAACCAAGACACTGCGAGAGTTTATTGCGCTGTCATCGTTAGATCTGACATGGTGACCATCATCAAAGACGTGTAGTCTGATCCCAGCATTAGGTACATTTTGAACAGATAAAAAATGTGCGAATAATTTGTGATTGCAATTGGAACTATGGACCATCATACGATTAATCACAATTAAATATTTTAATCAATTGACAACCCTAATATATTTAAAAATTACAAAAGAAATCTTATTTGACTTAATTCCACCTTGTTATTACACTTTACTACACTATTTCTACTTTTCCCCCCCTTTTGTAGCAATTAATCAAGTTCCATCTTTATCTCATACTGTGATGTCATCTTTAATACTCTGTCACATTATATACAGTTGTGGATGAACAGGTTTTCTTACCATATCAACCTCAGAGATGCTGTCCAAGCTCTCCACCTGAACGTCCACTCCAACAGGGATTGCAGGCCCTGCCAAACAAAAGCATATCATGAGCAAATAGATGTGAAAGTCCACTGCAGGTGGTGCTGCCCAGCTGCTTTATGAGAGAACTATCTGAATTGAGTAGGTTGTCTTCCTCCGCTCTGTTCAGAGTGTTTCAGACACACAGTTTCCTTCTACCACAACTTGACTGGAGCTAACGGGTGGATGGCACAAAATGGATAATTTTCATTAGGATGTACAACATTTTAAGCAAATTTGAGTTGATATTGGCTGGCACTTATGTATTGTCCATACTTCAATACACTAAAAACCTGACTCCTCCACCCTTCTCCTAGCTTACTCTTTTGATATGGGAAGCCAAGAAGTCATATGTCTTAATATCATGAAGATTAATAATGCCCAGTGACATTATAGACTCATAGAACAACTATCAGTTCCCCTCTTTATCAATATGCTACCTGAGGGATAATTCTACAATTCCACAATTTAATTTAGCAGACGCGGGTGCGTCCAAGCGACATACATGTGAGAGTTTGTACAACACAAGCAAGGATCTAGATAGAAAGGAACAACGTGAGTAAGTGCCAACAACAGCTTCAAGTCCAATTGGACACAGATGCTGACAGGCAGTGCACAGAGGAAATGCACGCAGATTTTTTTTTTGTCAACATCATCATTAACAACATCAACAACGTCCTCAATATCATTATCACCAATATCATCGTCATCAACATCATCAATAGCATCATTGTCATTAGGTGCGGAGTTGTTCATTAAAGAGCTGGGTCTTAAGCTTTTTCTTAAGGGTGGAAAGGGACTCTACGGAACGAGTGGAGTCCGATAAATCATTCCACCACAAAGGAGTCTAGCTAGTGACTTAGGGCCCTGTTGTGATGGGAGTACCGGGCACCTTTCATTGGCTGAGCGTAGTGGGTGGGAGGGAGTGTAGACCTGGATGAGGGAGTTCAGGTAGGAGGAAGTGTAGACCTGGATGAGGGAGTTCAGGTAGGAGGGAGTGTAGACCTGGATGAGGGAGTTCAGGTAGGTGGGAGGGAGTGTAGACCTGGATGAGGGAGTTCAGGTAGGAGGGAGTGTAGCCCTGGATGAGGGAGTTCAGGTAGGAGGGAGTGTAGACCTGGATGAGGGAGTTCAGGTAGGACGGAGGGAGTGTAGACCTGGATGAGGGAGTTCAGGTAGGAGGGAGTGTAGACCTGGATGAGGGAGTTCAGGTAGGAGGGAAGGAGTGTAGACCTGGATGAGGGAGTTCAGGTAGGAGGGAGGGAGTGTAGACCTGGATGAGGGAGTTCAGGTCGGAGGGAGTGTAGACCTGGATGAGGGAGTTCATGTAGGATGGAGGGATTGTAGACCTGGATGTGGGAGTTCATGTAGGAGGGAGTGTAGACCTGGATGAGGGAGTTCAGGTAGGAGGGAGTGTAGACCTGGATGAGGGAGTTCAGGTAGGAGGGAGGGAGTGTAGACCTGGATGAAGGAGTTCAGGTAGGAGGGAGGGAGTGTAGACCTGGATGAGGGAGTTCAGGTAGGAGGGAGGGAGTGTAGACCTGGATGAGGGAATTCAGGTAGGAGGGAGTGTAGACCTGGATGAGGGAGTTCAGGTAGGAGGCAGGGAGTGTAGACCTGGATGAGGGAGTTCAGGTAGGAGGAAGGGAGTGTATACCTGGATGAGGGAGTTCAGGTAGGAGGGAGTGTAGACCTGGATGAGGGAGTTCAGGTAGAAGGGAGTGTAGACCTGGATGAGGGAGTTCATGTAGGAGGAGGGAGAGTAGACCTGGATGAGGGAGTTCAGGTAGGATGGAGGGAGTGTAGACCTGGATGAGGGAGTTCATGTAGGATGGAGGGAGTGTAGACCTGGATGAGGGAGTTCAGGTAGGAGGTAGCTGTTTTTGTTTCTGTTTTAAGCGAGCAACAGGGTTTTGAATTTGATGCAAGCGGCAACTGGGAGCCAGAGAAGGGATATGAACAGTGGAGTGACGTGTGCTGTTTTGGGTTGGTTGAAGACCAGTCGCGGTGCTGCATTCTGGATAATCTGCAGAGGTTTGAATGTGCATGCAGGGAGGCCTGCAAGTAGGGAGTTGAGCAAATCGACACGACCGAGCAATAGAGGCCACGTGAACCTTAAAGGTTAGCTGGCCGTCAATTATGTCAATCATGTCAACAATGACCACAGTGATTCACTATACATAGCGTTGGATATGTGCCCCTTTAATATGCTGCAAATGATACCAACAGTTACCATTGTATGTGGGAGATTTATATTGTTAGCAGAAAATAATAAATAGAAGATCAAATCACCAGTGTCTTGATTCTGAGCTAAACCTTGGAGCCACATCACTACTTGACAAACACATTCTCACTCCCAACTCATCTAGGGCTCGTGGCTCTACGCTTCAAATTATGACGCTCAAGGTACCCCTCTAGCATCAGTTTAGGACTTCAGGGACAGCGTGTCAGTTTCACCTTGCTATATGCATAGTGTCTTTTCAAAATAAACTTCCCTGTTCAAAGGAAACGTACAGTTTATGCTCATTACATGTCCCTCATTACATGTCCCTTTTCAAAATAAACTTCAAACGTAGGTTTACTTAGTTTTCATATTTACTTCTGTAATAACTACTTGGTTAGGTTAAGGGGACAAAAGTATGTGGTTAGGCTTAGGAGATCATGATTTGGGTTAAAATAAGTACATTTGTTATGTACATACGCTACATTACTTATGTAACAAAACTATGGTAAATAAGTCAAGGTTGACTTGGTTTCACACAGACATGAACGGCGGTCTAGTGGATGAAAGTCTGTGTTTGTTTGACCCATCCATCACCCCCCACCACCCGCCCTACAAGGACTTTCTCGCTCTTTATACTGCGTCAGTTGATGTGGATGGGTTTACATTGGAGTCAGTTGAAAGCACTGACAAAGTGGCGGTATTTGACGTATTGGGAGGGAGAACGGGTTGACTTGACCCAAATAACTCATTGCCTTTTCTTTTCCTGCAGACACTTCCTACTTGTCAACGCCTTAGCTAAAGCAATGCAAAGTCTGAGGAGGCAGCAGGAGAAGTTCAGTGATTTGTTGTGGGAAATGGCTTATAACCTGAGAGTCCAAGGGAGGGCAGGTAACGGCAGACAGGGAGCAGGGAGCAGTTGGCAGATAGCAGATAAATCCAAAACACAAGGAAAACTAGAAAAACAACCACTAAGAAAAATAGAGTGGAGCTCTAAGCACAAGGTACGAAGAGACAATCTGGCAATGACACACAGACTGTGGGGCGGCTGTGGCTCAGAGGGTAGAGCAGGTCGATGTGTCAAGACACTTAACCCCAAATTGCTCCCGAAGGCTGAGCCATCGGTGTGTAAATGAGTATTTAGATTCTGATAGGCAAAGTTAGCACCTTGCATGTATGTGTGTGTAAATGGGTGAATGCTGACATGTAGTGTAAAGCGCTTTGAGTGGTCGGAAGACTAGAAAAGCGCTATATAAATACAAGTCTATTTACCATTTACAGACTAAATACACAAGGGGTGTAAACGAGGAACAGGGGAAACCAATCAGGACGGGGCAGACACTCAAAAAGGCGGCAAAACACACAAAGACAGAAAGTAAAACCAAACATGACACATGAGGAGTGAACTTAATTAATATAAAACAGGGAACACTACAACCAAATGTCAGGACCATGACACTGATTGCATCCAAATCTGCTGATATTGTGCTAAACTGTTGACAAGGTCAAACCCAAACTATTGGTCCACAGGGGAACATCCTGAATGTTTCCGTCAGGTTGTGAGATGATTTATGTTTCTATATTGTTGCACTCACTTTGCTCCAGAACAATAAATCTCTACAGGTGAGAGTGTCACGACATTTGCTGGATATTCATGGTCTCCGGTGAAGCCCTGACCTTCTCTCCAGCACCACCATCCAAATATTTAAAATGACCCCTTGACCAACATTTTGGTGCATGGTATCACAACATTAACAGTGGAAATTCATGTTCACTGAGGATGCATCCTCATGTTTCTGTCAGCGCTCTGACCTTTCCTCTAGTACTACCATCAGCACAAAATGTCTATTTATACACAAGAAATGAGAGAATTTAACATGTAGATTGCTGTGGAGTTTTTTTTATCACATTCATGCTGCCCGATGGATGGACCCTTTCCATCTTGAGCATTCCCTGATCTTTCCTCTAAAACTAAGAGGCGAAAAAACAACCACTTGGACAAAAACACAAGGTGGCAAGGGACCAAACAAATAAATGAAAAAACTAACAATCTCACTTTAAGATTGGCAAACTAAAATTTATATGATTTAGACGGCCATCCACCACACCAAACTTTACATCCTTCTCACAGCATACAGATTTGCCAAAATGTTAACAATTAGGTTTTATGCAAAACAAAAATATTAAAGAAACAATAATTCTTAAAAATAAGACTTGGAAAGATTAGGAACTTTTCATCCAGCCCATTTGTACAAAAAGGCGTATAAATGCCACGGTAATGTGCAAGGCGTTTAGCGTGCAATGAATACACCTTTCTTGATTGTCGCATGTCATTTGTACGCTATGTATCCTGCACTGACTGCAATGTAAACGCATCTGTGTATAAATGCTACAGTAAGAGTTATTGACGTAGTATAAAATGTGAGAAAGACCACTTATTGGCAGGGTCCAACAAACACTGGACTTTAACCAGGAGACCCTTGTTGACCGGTGTATTGTTACCTCCGCCAAGGCCGAAGGCCTAGAAAGAAGGTTATGTTTTCACCGGCGGTGGTTTGTTTGTTTGTTTGTTGGTTTGTCTGATAGCAGGATTACTCCAAAAGTTTGCGTTGGATTTTAATGCATTTATTCAGAGGGGTGGGGTGTGGCACAATGAACAATCCATTACATTTTGGTGGCGATCCGGATCATGATCCGGATTCAGGAATCTTTTTAATAATTTCGATCAGCCTGAGCATTAAGACCACAGGGTATAACACATGCGCAGTGAAACTGATGACGCGTTCATGACGCGACGACGGTTTAGATGAGTTTTATTTTGTTTCTGTCCAGGGGGGGGGAGAGTAATTGTACTTGGGCACCTTGGCGGAGGTCTGCGCTCTCCGAATGCCATTCTAGTTTTATAAGTTACATTAGTGACGTTTGTCACTGACAAGTGTCGCGCTTTTTTGTTGACGTTTGTGACGTGTTTTTTCCGTAGTGACCTCCGTACATGTTTTACTTAGTTTACTTACTTATTTTAAGCCCAACCATGATGTGATGTTCAGAGTGTCAGTGAGTGTTTTGCAGTCAAACTACGCCATCGGTTTGGTGTGCATATACACAACGAGTCAGTGAGACAGAGTGTACGGTGCCTGCGGAGAGCTCAGTCAATAAAGCCATGCCTCTGTTCAGTATATCGTTGTCGGCCTGGTGCATAGCCACACAACAAAAACATTACACATGACTATTTCCCTTACCCTAACTAAGTGGTTTTCTTGCCTGAACCTAACTGTAGACGTTAGCGTGGCGTACAAATGACACATGAAAATGCTAAAATGCGTACTCATGACACGCGGAATGTCTATGTACTGTCGTGGTATTTATACGCCATCCTGTGAGACTAGGTTGTTTCATCAGATATTGAAGCCTGGCATCCCGAAAAGCTTGCGAGGGGGAAATGGTGGGAAATGACGAGCTGAATTCTGCAGTAAGTTCTTAAAAGTGCCAGTAATTTATTTCCACCCGTATCCTTAATAGTTACACATTAATTTGTTGTATTTTTGGAGGTGGCGTTCGAATACAGTTCTTCATTATTTGGTTGATGCAGATACGTACTTCAAATATTGTGTATTGTTTTATATAGCTATATGTATATACTGTATATGTACTTATATGTATGTATAGAGCCTATATGCTAAGTGAATTTCTCCCTGTTAAATCTGAATGTGAGTTTTGGGGACCTAAATACAGTGAATGGGATCTACATTTTAAAAAAAGCATTGGTGACACCAATTGTCACTCCATGTGAACTCATGGTGACATTTGGCCCATTTTCTCAGTGTGATTTAACTTGTGTGGAGTCCAGGAATTGGCAGCTGTCTCACTTAAGCAGTGAATAAACGAGGGATCACAACACATTACGCAAATCCACAGGAAGTGGAACAAGTGACCCAAAAACAGATCGGAATTCTGTTTCAGGGTTATCTTAATGGAAAAGAGGAAATTCAAGCAACACCTGTTGCAAAGATGTATTATTTAAACAAGCAGCTTTTAGAATATTTGTGACTGCTGCAAGTGCTGCAGAGAAATCTTGTTTTACATAGTTATGTTCGTACACGTTGGGTCAAATCAAGGTTTTTTCATGATTGGTTGAATTAAAAAAAGTTTTTGAAAAACTTTTAACTTTATAAATGTGGGGTTCAGTGTTTCGCTCAAGGACACTTTGACATGCAGACAGTAGGAACCGGAGATCGAACCGCCAACCTTAAATGACGACCCACTCTACCCACTGAGCTACAGCCGCTTCATGCCATTACAGTACATGAACTGTACCTATAGGAGGCCACATGTTCTATTTACTGCATCTCATTCTGCTTTACTGTAACTGGATTCTTGTAAATGTTTCATATGTCTTTACCATCTCTGTCATGACCTCTGATCTCTACATAAAGATAACAGCATTACATGTGACCCTCGCACATATCACCAGTCAGCATGTACACACTACATAGATTGAACTAAAATAAAGTGGAGGGAAGATTTAAATGCGATTTCAACCACTTTGCATCACTTATCAATACAGTCTGTAATCCAGAGAGATTAGCAGAGATGCTAAATGCTAGATTACAGTTATCAGAGCTCTTCATATGAGGGGCTGCGGAGGGATCTCTGCATTCGGGATTATTCTTCACTTACTGGGACAATGTCATCAAGTGTGTGGCACTTTACGCATAAAGGGTTCTGCTCTCAGAGTGACCTGATCAACCAATGTTCAACTGATTCAATAGAGTCAGTCATTCAGAGAGCTCAGAGAAGGACGGGTCAGAGGGTCTGGAATTTATAGCAGGACTTCAGATCTGAGATACAAATTATACAAAAATTTGGGCTGTCAACTGATAAAAAAAACAAAAACGAAATCATGATTAATCGCATGATTGTCCATAGTTATCATGATTAATTGCAAATTAATCAGACATTTTTTATGTGTTCAAAATGTACCTTAAAGGGAGATAAGTCAAGTATTTAATACTCTTATCAACATGGGAGTGGGCAAATATGCTGCTTTATGCAAATGTATGTATATATTTATTATTGTAAATTAATGAACAACACAAAACAATGACAGATATTGTCCAGAAACCCTCACAGGTACTGCATTTAGCATAAAAAGCCAGAAAGGCAGTCCAAACAGGCAGCTTATCCAAAGGGATCAGGCAGAAGGTCAGGCAAGCAGGTACAGACTTTTTATTTACCCGGAATCCCCATTAGTTACTACCACGGTGGAAACTACTCTTCCTGGAGTCCGTACCAAAACACTATATCGCAATGTAAAAACAGATTGGTAATTAAAATCCAAATCAAAAAAAGGAACTAAAGACAAACAGACTTCAACCAAAACCAAACAAGAAAAAACAACTAGAATGGCACTCAGAGAGCGCAGACCTCCGCCAAGATGCGTGATTTTAAAAACAGATCCCAGCTCCCAGCTGGCGGTACCGTGAGGTGGTCGGCTTATTATTAACACGGTGTGTTTCTGTGTAACGTATCAGCGGATGCCTCTCTCATTCAGCAGCCTTGTTATGTCTGTATAACGTTACACTACGTTGTCATCTACCGCTTTGTTCTTTCTCACCGCGGACAAACAGCAGCTCCCACACACACATCCACACACGTATCTCTCTGCTCGATGAAGAAGGCGTCATCACTGTGCATGTGTGACTGGCTGATCAGAATCCTTAAAATATTCCTGAATCCAGATCATGATATCTGGATCGCCACCAAAATGTAATGGATTGTTCATTGGGCTAAAGACTGTAGTATTTATTATCACGCTGCAGCCTCTCCCAGCTCTGTGTCGGAGCTCCACACACATCAACACACACAGTGAAGTCAGTGAACAGCTGATCAGAGAGGCCGCGGTGGAGACGAGTTGACGACAAACTACGCTCGTTACTGTAGGTAAGTACAATAAAACTTTGCAAGTGTGAAGCGAAGATACTTTATCATTACACCTGTTCACATGCACGTCTCACATGCAAGCACGACGCATTAGCTTGGTGGCTAACAGCGGATTGTAAACAAGTGTAAGTTATTTTGTTGATGTCTGTGTTCTTCAGTCTTCTTAAGCTTCAGGAATATGATTTATTTTCTTAACATGTTAGATTGTGTCCAGTGAGATATTAATGAGTTTATATGGTGACTTTGCTGTTGTAAACATTACTGTTGCTGCTCTAGAAACAACATTTAGCCTAGTTATATTTAAAATATATGTACAGCTAATATGCACACTTCAATGCTGATGACCTTCAAGGCACTTTATAGTGGATGTCTTGCAGACACCTGCCTCCTCAGTTTGTATCAGCCCGTCACTGAATCAAAACCAGACCGGCCAGGCAGACATACTGAAAGTATTAGATTAACCCAGTCTGACAGGCAACGTTCAGCTCTGTGCTCTCAGCCTGCAGTTACTGCTATTGGTTACTTTTTATTAACATAGTATTATTGTTATTTTGCTCATGATGAATAGTTGTCCCACACTTCGCTACCCTTGCCAAAGTGCCGCCCTAGGCAATTGCCTTGTTCGCCTATATGGACGCGCCGGCCCTGGAGACAATGCAAACTCTCATTATTAGGAAAGCATCCAAAGGAAAGCTGTGCTGCAGGTTACAGTATATGTTTTTAATGCAGAACCAGCAGCTGTCACACATATCCAAATTGCTTTACTAATTTTATGCAGACATATTATAGGCTAAGTGTGCACTGAAAGCTGTGTAATGTAAAGAATTTAAATTAGCTCATACAATATTTAAAGATGAAAGTGAGATACTTAAATAACTATAGAAATAACCAACTGGGATGTCTATGATAGGCGTTCTCTTAGGGCAGGGGTCAGCAACCTTTACTATCAAAAGGGCCATTTTAGGCAAAAAAAAAAAAAAGATTCTGTCTGGAGCCGCAAAACATTTGATCATTGTGATGAAGGTAACACAGTTTATAGTCTAAGTATATAGTATATAAGTCTAATGCAGTGAGGGCCAAAGAGACAATGTACTACGGAGTATTAGGGCCACATTGAAGGAAAAAAATCAAAGATTTCCAGAATAAAGTCAGAATATTACAAGAAAAACGTCGTTACATTACGAGAATAAAGTAATAACTTTACGAGAAAAAAAGTTTTAAAATTACCAGAATAAAGTCATTACTTTATGCGAAAAAAAGTTTTAATATTACGAGAATAAAGTCATAACTTTATGGGAGAAAAAAAAGAAAATAACATGTCAAATTACTACTTTATAGTATTATGACTTAATTCGCATAATACTACGACTTTTTTTCTCTTAAACTTATGACCTTATTCTCATAATATTACAACTTTTTTCTTATAAACCTATGACTTTATTCTCCTAATATTATGACTTTATCCTCAAAATCTCCGATTTATTTTTTTCCCTCAATGTGGCCCCTAATACAAAGCGTCTCTAGACTTCTGTTATGATTTGACGCTATATAAAAATAAATTGAATTGAATACTCCGTCGCACCGGCGTAAATAAAACTGAAAATGTAAACAAAAACACAGTTATTCATTTCCACTAATTTTTAAAAAATCCACAGGGAGCCACTGGAGAGGGGCTAAAGAGCCGCATGTGGCTCAGGTTGCAGACCCCTTTCTTAGAGGATCAGTAACCTGATAATGTTAGAATCATATATAGATATGAATAATATGGATATCATATCCTGAATATGGTTAAAACTAGCATTTGTCATGACAGAAATTACTATTTAACATTTGTCGTTGATTACATGACAAAGACCAGACGTTGAGGGAAGTCCAGTTAATTAGTATTCTAAAATATTAAGTCATTTGGCAATGAAAAGATCACCAGGGGATGTCTGGCCTCGCGCACCATCATGGCCCTGAAACAGCCCTGGGACTAATTCCCCACAGCAGCGGAGGAGAGCGGACAGCGCTGCTGGCCAAACACCAGGCCAGAGCCAAAATGTTTTAGCTGGTGCCCCTTTGCATCGCAGACCAGTCCTTGTGGTCATACAATCACACAGAAACTGCATAACTTTATGTCTTTGAGATTAAAGGTTGCATTGATAACATCTTTAATTAGAATAATCCTTTAAAAAAAACAATACATCAACAGAGATTTAAAAAAGGCCGATTACCGATTATTAACCGTTAACCGACAAGATTAGTGCGTCGCATGCAGCGGTGTGCCAGCTGCAGTGTATGAGCACAACAGACCCCAGTTCACCCGTCAGGGACAATTAGCAGCCACGCCGCTGCGTGTAGTATTGAGGACATGCAGCCACTTTCCCAGTAAGTCAACACCGCACCATTTAGTTTAGCTGCGAGGTTGTCAGCTGTGTGTCTGCCCGGCGTAACGTTACTCTGTCAGCCCATCAGCGAGTGTCCGACAGACTGTGTATGTGTGAGGTTGTCGGTGGCATTATAGCTGTGAATGTAGCAGTAGCAGTGTGTGTACAGTTTATTTGTTGGTGAATAAATGCTACAACTCCTCAAGACCCGAGCCAGCTTTCTGTATCCTGCAACAGCGGCTCAGACTCTCTTAAGTTGGGCTGTTAAGGTGGACAAGCTATTTTCCCTTAAGTGACAAGCCGCTCGTGTGAGTTTTGCTCAGCTTTTATTTAATTTTTAATAATTTTTTAACCGTTTAACTGATAGCATTAATCGGTTAAAATCCTTAATGTTAGTTAACAGTTAAACGGTTAATTATTTACATCCCTAATTATGACTGTGAATTAATCCTTTTAAAAATTCTGACGGGTTGAAAATGAATGTTTTGTTTATCTCTCTGGAAGATATCTGACGTTTGGTTCCCACTTCTAACAAGGCTTGTGAGCCAATAGTAAAACGTTAGACGTTAGTATCATGTGGTGTCTCTGGGTCGTCAGCGATCAAGTTACCTTTTGGAAAAAACAGATAAATGGCTGAGTTTGACACTGGTCTCTCCATCAGCCTGCTGGATAAGTGAATATTTACCGTGACAACAGGTGTAGGGTGACCATTTTTTCAAAACCCCAAACTGGGACCCTTTACCACACGTTCATTATTATATGGGGGGTACATTAGAGGCTGTGACAATCATGACTTCACATTCACTACTTTCACCCCCTTTAATCACAGGGTTATCTCCGTCATGATGCACTGACAGTTTGGGAGTTCTGTAGAGAGTTTCCCTCAGAGGAAACGTATTGTTATCTGGGACTATGGAAATTATTTTTCAACTTTAGTTTCGAACCAGAGCAACACAGCCACACATCTACCTGTAGGCTATTAGAATTAAAAATGTGGAGCTCATACAACATTTTGGCCAGGATGGAGACACCGGGTGAAACTAAGACAGGAACAGACGGTCCCAAGGGAGTTATAAGCAGAGCGAAATGTTTTAAGTGATTCACAATTTTTCACCTACACTCCGGTTGATGCGCAGAAGGAACTGGGTAGAATAATTAATCAAAACGACACGTTAAATGTGCACATAAGCACGGAGGGTTTTGTGGTTATTTTACAACAGTTTGATGCTGGTTGCACAAAATGTAACCAGCAGATCTGCCGTGACTGTGCGTAGCTAATGTAGGCCTAATAGCTACATGCTGCAAAATTTGTTTTACTCTACCACCAAAGATTCATCACTTGACATGACATCACTTGACTGCTTGTCTGAGTCATTCCACTCGATCATAAAATATGCGGGTTGTGCAACGAACTGGCAACCATCTGTTGTGAAGTTAATGCAATGGAACGGGGGAGGGAGAATGCAACATCTAGTGGCTGAATATTATCAGTGTTATCAATTGTACCTTTAAGTCATGCAGATCTCACTTAAAAGGAAAACTATATTTCTCAAAGGTGGGTCTCATTTAAGGGGGGAGTAACTGATGGTAACTCCAGCTATTCTTTAGCTATTTATTAGCTACTAGGATGATGCTTTGGGAACCCAGAAAACAGGATAAATTTAATAGGCGACATACTGTAGTTATGTTGTTGTGGGCTTTTTTGTAATATTTTGAAATAATAGCATTAAAATATAGTATTAGTAAATAACAGTAAAAGTTATACTTTTTTTCCCCCTATGGATGGATGGCGCCCCTAGCATTCGCTTATACCACCTATGCCTTGGGCCGGCTCTGTACCACGCTGAAGTTAGTCATGTTTTACCATTTACTGTCTGCATCTTGTTGAAGTTAGTTTAGATTTAAATATTACCCATTTGGACTCATATTTTACTGTCACTAAGTAGTCAGTAGTAGAGGGTTCAGAATATTTTAAGACCACATCACTTGCCCTTACACCCATGTCTGTATATTCCCAAAGCCTCTCTTTGGAGCAGCTTCCTCTCAACATTACCTCCCATGCCTGCTGCTATGACAATCACTGAGCCTGCACACTGACGGAGGCATTAGTCAACAGCTTTGTGCTTGTTTTCTGTTCTGCATTACAAACATATAAAGACTTCAAAAGACTGCTTTTTGCTCTGAGTGCCAAACCAGTTTACCTATTGTTGGACATAACTGAAAAAATTAAAAACTGGGGACGGTGTATTCTGAGGATTATCCAGAGCAACAGGGACACGGTTCCTGAAAAAAAACAAGCTGCTGTTCAGGTTTTCAAATGTAATTTTATAATACTGTGAGCAGCACAAAATAAATTCCATTCACCTCCATTGTATTGGTGTGGACGCAGATATCTCAGGGATATATATATATATATATATATATAGATACACTTTATTGATCCTCAAAGGGTAATTGCAGATATATTATATATATATTAGGGCTGTCAATCGATTAAAATATTTATTCGCAAATTAATCGCACATTTTCTATATGTTCAAAATGTACCTTAAAGGGAGATTTGTATTTGTATTTAATCCTCTTATCAACATGGGAGTGGACAAATATGCTGTTTTATGCAAACATATGTATATAATTGTTACTAGAAATCAATTAACAACACAAAACAACAACAGATATTGATCCAGAAACCCTCACAGGTACTGCATCTAGCATAAAAAATATGCTCCAATCATAACATGGCAAACTGCAGCCCAACAGGCAACAACAGCTGTCAGTGTGTCAGTGTGCTGACTTGACTATGATTTGCCCCAAACTGCATGTGATTATCATAAAGTGGGCATGTCTGTAAAGGGGAGACTAGTGGGTACCCATAGAAAACCCATTTACATTCACTGATCTGGAGGTCAGAGGTCAAGGGACCCCTTTGACAGTTTTTCCTCACTAAAATTTAGCGCAAGTTTGGAGCGTTATTTAACCTCCTCAACACGAAAAGCTAGTATGACATGGTTTGTACCGATGGATTCCTGAGGTTTTATAGTTCCATATGATGCCAGGATCTTCACTCTAGCTTTAAAACTGAGCCCGGTACTACCTCCGAAAGATCGAATAGCGGCTGGGACTGTCGGATTGGTGTGTAACTAGAATGATTTTGCCCACATGTGCTATGAGCTTGCCTGTTTTTTTTTTTTTACAAACACCGGTTACTCCTATTCATTGGAAAAGAGTTGACAACGCAGGGCTCGGCTTTTCGGTTGGATCATTTTTTTACAATCTAGTGTACTCTTGCGCTTTTCAGCTAGCAAGAGTACACAGTAAACAGCTAGTTTGCTGTTAAGGAATTAATATCGCCCACCCTGCCTTTAAATCTGACAGAAATCATCTCAAACTACATAAACAGGCACAAAAGCTAGGGGCAGTAGTCCCAGAGAAATCCTTGCACTGTATTTTCAACACAACACATGGAGATACACAGTGAATAATACAAGTAAAATGTTATCATAACCAAACTGTCATAATGCACAAAACTCTGAGAGTATCAGAGTACCTTCACCAACACTGGATGCACTTTTACAGCCAGTTTTGGGCCCATTTCATTTCAGTGTCTGTTCCTCAGTTGGGACAAAGTGTCATTGCGGGGTAACAGCTGCCTGATGGCGTAACAGATTGGTGCCTGTGCTAATCTAAGCTGTAAACAGGAGGAACCGCTGCCAGCTTAATCTGCTCATCTCTTCTGGAGTGGGGCCTGCCATGCAGCTGTAGGCAGAGCTAGGCTAGGCTAACACTGCAGGCAAACTGAATCAGAAGCTAGCGGCTAAAGCTATACTCTAGTCACCTCATCTCCAGATGGTATCTGGGTGCTACTGACCCATCCATCAGTGAGCACTGCTTAAAGCTTTAGCTACATGGTTATTATTGTGACGATCCCCTGAGATCATGTTCCCTCACAGATGACAAACAGGGATAGCATGTCACTTTGGTGATCGGGGATGAAGCAAATGACACATTTCTGCTGTTCACGACATTTAATAAGCTGAACGTCTTCTCGTGCCAATACAGAAATAATGAAATTATGCACACATGTAAAAGTGACAGCATTAACTTGGTTTGAAATAATAACGCAGCCTAAACCCTTACAGCTCCCTTTGATGTAGCGAGCTCGATACAATCTTCTAATTGAATCTCCACACTTGTGACATCAAACTATGGCAGCAGCAGTCACAGCCTGATGTCTGCTGGATATCATGCCATGTTATTTTAAGACTTGCAGGGGATGATAGGCTATTCAATCACTTCCTTTATAATATGGGGGTTTTAAGAGCCTCTAAACGGAATATAAAAGTAGTTATTATAATAGTTACGGCTTTCTGTGCATTTCAGTGATGCAGCAACGTTCCTTGAACCTTTTCATCAAGACGTAAAGGACCAATGTGTAACAATTAGGGGGTCTGTAAATCAGAGGATCATTTTTTTAGGTAAATCAACTTCCCAGTAGGAACTCTTAAATATCCTCATTTAAATCTTTATGTCCTAAAAGTTGTAAAATGAACTAACAGCTAAATACAGAGTTATTTTCTTCGTCATAATGAACGGTCATCAGACCCACCGGACTGCATCGCCCTGCACGCTCATATGACATATCGGGTTCTGCCAGCTTCCTGCTAGCTGTATGCGGCTGTAATAACGGATATATTGGCTGTAATTCATCACTGTTATTATCTTCTAATACACCCATGGGCTGTATGCTGTAAGACTGTACCGTGGTGGATGGATTATCGTCTCAGTTCCTAAACAACCGGCTATCGGCCAGTAGCTAGTAGTGCTAGTAGCTAGTAGTGCTAGTAGCATTACATCAACAGAATTTAATGGAGTTGTAGGCTAACTACTAACACACAGGGCAAAAGCACAGGACAAAACCTCTTCTTCATCCATGGTCTGTGGTCTGTTGGACCCTCTTCTACATCCATGGTCTGAGGTCTGTTGGACCCTCTTCTACATCCATGGTCTGTGGTCTATTGGACCCTCTTCTACATCCATGGTCTGTGGTCTATTGGACTCTCTTCTACATCCATGGTCTGTGGTCTATTGGACCCTCTTCTACATCCATGGTCTGAGGTCTGTTGGACCCTCTTCTACATCCATGGTCTGTGGTCTATTGGACCCTCTTCTACATCCATGGTCTGTGGTCTATTGGACTCTCTTCTACATCCATGGTCTGTGGTCTATTGGACCCTCTTCTACATCCATGGTCTGAGGTCTGTTGGACCCTCTTCTACATCCATGGTCTGTGATCTATTGGACCCTCTTCTACATCCATGGTCTGTGGTCTATTGAACCCTCTTCTACATCCATGGTCTGTGGTCTGTTGGACCCTCTTCTACATCCATGGTCTGTGGTCTATTGGACCCTCCTCTACATCCATGGTCTGTGGTCTATTGGACCCTCTTCTACATCCATGGTCTGTGGTCTATTGGACCCTCCTCTACATCCATGGTCTGTGGTCTATTGGACCCTCTTCTACATCTATGGTCTGAGGTTTGCTGGACCCTCTTCTACATCCATGGTCTGTGGTCTATTGAACCCTCTTCTACATTCAATTAAATTCAATTTAATTCAATTTATTTTCGAATAGCGTCAAATCACAACAGAAGTTATCTCAAGACGCTTTATATATAGAGCAGGTCTTAGACCGTACACCATAGTTTAGAGACCCAACAGGATCCACCAAGCGCGCTGTGGCCAGGAAAAACTCCCCGATTACTGGGAAGAAACCTGGAGCAGAACCGGGCTCTGGGTGGGAGGCCATCTGCCGAAACCGGCTGGGGCAATAGATAGATAGAGAGAGAGAGAGAGAGAGAGAGAGAGGGAAGCAGCCACAATAATAGCCCAGCAGCTGTAATAACTAATACAAGTAGGACTAATAACACAAAAACAATAGTAGTCCAGACCATGGTCTGTGGTCTGTTGGACCCTCTTCTACATCCATGGTCTGTGGTCTGTTGGACCCTCTTCTACATCCATGGTCTGTGGTCTATTGGACCCTCTTCTACATCCATGGTCTGAGGTCTGTTGGACCCTCTTCTACATCCATGGTCTGTGGTCTATTGGACCCTCTTCTACATCCATGGTCTGTGGTCTGTTGAACCGTCTTCTACATCCATGGCCTGTGATCTACTGGACCCTCTTCTACATCCATGGTCTGTGATCTACTGGACCCTCTTCTACATCCATGGTCTGTGATCTACTGGACCCTCTTCTACATCCATGGTCTGAGGTCTGTTGGACCCTCTTCTACATCCATGGTCTGTGGTCTATTGGACCCTCTTCTACATCCATGGTCTGTGGTCTGTTGGACCCTCTTCTACACCCATGGTCTGTGATCTACTGGACCCTCTTCTACATCCATGGTCTGTGGTCTATTGGACCCTCTTCTACATCCATGGTCTGTGGTCTGTTGGACCCTCTTCTACATCCATGGTCTGTGATCTACTGGACCCTCTTCTACATCCATGGTCTGTGGTCTATTGGATCCTCTTCTACATCCATGGTCTGTGGTCTGTTGGACTCCATTTTGGATCCTTGACATGAAAAAGTTTGAGATTGTTCTAAAAATCTGTGTGCTGGATTTTTCTAACTTCCATTTATGTCCATCGCTCACTTTATGCTCCTCTGGGAAGCAGCCGGGCAAAAAGGTTAATACATAAATAAGTAAGTTAGTAAATAGTTATAATAGTATGAATATTTATAATATTTTTATTGTTCAACACAGGCCATTTCAGTAGAGACATAAAAATTATTACAATGGAATAGAAATTATTTTGTTTTACTTTGTACGACGTTTTATTGGCGTCTGACAGTTGCTGTCAGTCCAAAATGGCGGAAGCGTAGCTCTGCTGTTTGGCGCTGATGTTTGAATTAACAATTGACTTTCACTTCTTAGCAATATACGTTCTTTGTCGTTACTTGCTCCCGTCGCCGCCACTCTCTCTCTCTTGCCTCACCACCCACTTCCCACATACACACACACTCTAGGCACTAGCTCTGCTTCAGATGTCTCCAACCCGCTTGGCACAAGGGAGAGGCTTCAGTTGGTTGCAATCTCCTCACCTCATCACTAGATACCATCAGATCCTGCACACTGCTCCATTAAAGATTAGAAGCTGCTCAGTGGCAAAGCTCCCAGAATGAGGGAGCAGCAGGGAGTTTTTAGACCCACAGCTCGGTTGACTTTCCCTGATAAAAAGAGGAAAAAGGTTCTTAACTTTCCCGTCCCAGTTTAGCCTTCTTTTTAAAGCCAGTATTCCTCAAGGTCAAGTGTGCTTCCAGTTATTATCATGATGAGGGCCACTGTTCTTCTGCCTTCAATCATACGTTAGTTATTGATTGTTTGGACACGTGGACACACAAATGTAACTATTTTCTTCATTTATACACACACACACACACACACACACACACACACACACACACACATCAATGTGGAGAGATGAGGCTGCTGCTACACAGCACCCCGAGCAGTTAATGGTTTGGTGCCTTGCTCAAGGGCACCTCGGCAGTCCACACTATGTCAAACACTCGGCTAAAACAGCTTTGTAGAGTTCAGCAGAACTGTAGGGTTGGTGATAATACCCTGTGGGTTTCATTCGGGTTGAATCAAATGATTGCCTGCCTGCCTGCCTGCCTGCCTGCCTGCCTGCCTGCCTGCCTGCCTGCCTGCCTGCCTGCCTGCCTGCCTGCCTGCCTGCCTGCCTGCCTGCCTGCCTGCCTGCCTGCCTGCCTGCCTGCCTGCCTGCCTGCCTGCCTGCCTGCCTGCCTGCCTGCCTGCCTGCCTGCCTGCCTGCCTGCCTGCCTGCCTGCCTGCCTGCCTGCCTGCCTGCCTGCCTGCCTGCCTGCCTGCCTGCCTGCCTGCCTGCCTGCCTGCCTGCCTGCCTGCCTGCCTGCCTGCCTGCCTGCCTGCCTGCCTGCCTGCCTGCCTGCCTGCCTGCCTGCCTGCCTGCCTGCCTGCCTGCCTGCCTGCCTGCCTGCCTGCCTGCCTGCCTGCCTGCCTGCCTGCCTGCCTGCCTGCCTGCCTGCCTGCCTGCCTGCCTGCCTGCCTGCCTGCCTGCCTGCCTGCCTGCCTGCCTGCCTGCCTGCCTGCCTGCCTGCCTGCCTGCCTGCCTGCCTGCCTGCCTGCCTGCCTGCCTGCCTGCCTGCCTGCCTGCCTGCCTGCCTGCCTGCCTGCCTGCCTGCCTGCCTGCCTGCCTGCCTGCCTGCCTGCCTGCCTGCCTGCCTGCCTGCCTGCCTGCCTGCCTGCCTGCCTGCCTGCCTGCCTGCCTGCCTGCCTGCCTGCCTGCCTGCCTGCCTGCCTGCCTGCCTGCCTGCCTGCCTGCCTGCCTGCCTGCCTGCCTGCCTGCCTGCCTGCCTGCCTGCCTGCCTGCCTGCCTGCCTGCCTGCCTGCCTGCCTGCCTGCCTGCCTGCCTGCCTGCCTGCCTGCCTGCCTGCCTGCCTGCCTGCCTGCCTGCCTGCCTGCCTGCCTGCCTGCCTGCCTGCCTGCCTGCCTGCCTGCCTGCCTGCCTGCCTGCCTGCCTGCCTGCCTGCCTGCCTGCCTGCCTGCCTGCCTGCCTGCCTGCCTGCCTGCCTGCCTGCCTGCCTGCCTGCCTGCCTGCCTGCCTGCCTGCCTGCCTGCCTGCCTGCCTGCCTGCCTGCCTGCCTGCCTGCCTGCCTGCCTGCCTGCCTGCCTGCCTGCCTGCCTGCCTGCCTGCCTGCCTGCCTGCCTGCCTGCCTGCCTGCCTGCCTGCCTGCCTGCCTGCCTGCCTGCCTGCCTGCCTGCCTGCCTGCCTGCCTGCCTGCCTGCCTGCCTGCCTGCCTGCCTGCCTGCCTGCCTGCCTGCCTGCCTGCCTGCCTGCCTGCCTGCCTGCCTGCCTGCCTGCCTGCCTGCCTGCCTGCCTGCCTGCCTGCCTGCCTGCCTGCCTGCCTGCCTGCCTGCCTGCCTGCCTGCCTGCCTGCCTGCCTGCCTGCCTGCCTGCCTGCCTGCCTGCCTGCCTGCCTGCCTGCCTGCCTGCCTGCCTGCCTGCCTGCCTGCCTGCCTGCCTGCCTGCCTGCCTGCCTGCCTGCCTGCCTGCCTGCCTGCCTGCCTGCCTGCCTGCCTGCCTGCCTGCCTGCCTGCCTGCCTGCCTGCCTGCCTGCCTGCCTGCCTGCCTGCCTGCCTGCCTGCCTGCCTGCCTGCCTGCCTGCCTGCCTGCCTGCCTGCCTGCCTGCCTGCCTGCCTGCCTGCCTGCCTGCCTGCCTGCCTGCCTGCCTGCCTGCCTGCCTGCCTGCCTGCCTGCCTGCCTGCCTGCCTGCCTGCCTGCCTGCCTGCCTGCCTGCCTGCCTGCCTGCCTGCCTGCCTGCCTGCCTGCCTGCCTGCCTGCCTGCCTGCCTGCCTGCCTGCCTGCCTGCCTGCCTGCCTGCCTGCCTGCCTGCCTGCCTGCCTGCCTGCCTGCCTGCCTGCCTGCCTGCCTGCCTGCCTGCCTGCCTGCCTGCCTGCCTGCCTGCCTGCCTGCCTGCCTGCCTGCCTGCCTGCCTGCCTGCCTGCCTGCCTGCCTGCCTGCCTGCCTGCCTGCCTGCCTGCCTGCCTGCCTGCCTGCCTGCCTGCCTGCCTGCCTGCCTGCCTGCCTGCCTGCCTGCCTGCCTGCCTGCCTGCCTGCCTGCCTGCCTGCCTGCCTGCCTGCCTGCCTGCCTGCCTGCCTGCCTGCCTGCCTGCCTGCCTGCCTGCCTGCCTGCCTGCCTGCCTGCCTGCCTGCCTGCCTGCCTGCCTGCCTGCCTGCCTGCCTGCCTGCCTGCCTGCCTGCCTGCCTGCCTGCCTGCCTGCCTGCCTGCCTGCCTGCCTGCCTGCCTGCCTGCCTGCCTGCCTGCCTGCCTGCCTGCCTGCCTGCCTGCCTGCCTGCCTGCCTGCCTGCCTGCCTGCCTGCCTGCCTGCCTGCCTGCCTGCCTGCCTGCCTGCCTGCCTGCCTGCCTGCCTGCCTGCCTGCCTGCCTGCCTGCCTGCCTGCCTGCCTGCCTGCCTGCCTGCCTGCCTGCCTGCCTGCCTGCCTGCCTGCCTGCCTGCAAAAAAGACCTTAGCAACGAAAGTAAAGAAAAATACCTCTCACTCTCTCTTAACTGCAACATGGCCGACTTTATGGCGATAAATAAAGAAAATGAATGCATCCCGAGAGGAGTTTCCCGCAACCGGGAGAACCCAATGGATACGCTTAATGATGAGCAATTGATTTTACACTGTAGATTTGACCGGAGGCTGCATTATGCACGGGCTTGAAGACGGGCACTGTCGTAGAGGCGGTTCACCGAGACATCACCCTCAAAACGCTGCCATTTAGGGGGCGAGCCGGCCCGCAAACATGACTTTAAGGTATGTCTACAACATGGACTGTTTATAAGAAGTGGACGTAGTCACAGTGACATCACCCATTGGTTCGTTGACTGCCGTTTTGAAGCCTCCGTTCGCAGCTCTTTATACTTCCTTGTTTACAATTACGTGTATTACATACAAATTGATTTTGTGTACAAATCATAGTGTATTTACGTTTCGTAGGTATGGCTACGGACGTTGTATGACAACAGCCTGAAATAAAATAACCAATGTTGTAGCACAATGGCGTGGCAGTTACAAGCAAACGGTCCCCATGGAAACTGTCGAATTTTACAGCTGTAGAATATATTTCAATGCAGCAAATACCTTAACGTGTTTCCTTAACTAAGGAAACCTTTTAAGGAATTCTGTGCTACACTCTTAAGTAAGTTTCTCAGCTAAGGAGAGTGTAAGCTGTAAGAATTATACTTAAGGTGCTCTGTGCGACCGGCTCCTGAACTACAGTATAGACCATTTCAACAGAATTGCATTGCTAAGCAACAGCTTGGGTTCATGTTTACTTCCTGTCAGCTGATGTTATTCACATACACTGCAACAATAAACTGGGACACATTTGGTATGTTTAGGTTTACAACTCTTATATTGTCTATAGTCCAGCCGAAAACCAACCGCTTTGCACTTGTATGGTTACAATAGGGCCATAGTCATCTGATCCATATGAACGTTACTTTTAGGTAATTTGAAAGAAGGTACTCACTGCAAGGTTTAAAACCGCCAGAGTTTGTGGGCTTGACACACTCTGAGTCATTGATTGTCTCTCAGCCCTGAGACAGACCTACTTCCATTGAATCCAGCAGTGAGGGCTGGGTGGAGCAACCCCACCTGGCTTTGTGACCTCCAGTAAATCCGCAACACTGCTAAGCCACCACATTTTCTGAAAAGCACACAGTGGCTTTGGTATACAGTTAACAGATCATAACATGACTCGCTCCAAGCCCATACATCAAATGATCTGGCCGATGGGCTTTCTCTCTCTCTTTCCCTTCAGCATGGAGGATTAACAACAAGCTTAATGTGTTATTTTACCGAGGATTAAGAGCAATAATACACCCCACACGTTAGCCACACTCACCCCCCCCCCCATATCCACTGAAAGACATGCCACATCTGACTTTTTCATCTTTCTGTTTGGATGTATATGTGTACAACTATGTAAATATGGAAAATTATGTAAAACTGCAGTTCATCGAACGGCGAGTCAATCCCCATAGACCTCCATGTTAAAATGCCCAACTTCACAGCAGAAATAAACATGTTTACAGCCTGGTACAAAACACAGTTTTGGTTTCTATAGCTAATTTCCCTGTTCATGACAACTGTACAACTCACCTGTTCATAGGGCTGTCAAGGTTAATGTGATAACGCATTAATGCAAACTCATTTTAACACCACTAATTTCTTTAACCCATTGAAGGGACTATTTGTAACTTTCAGAATGTCTTGTTAACAGCAACACCTGTGGTCATTAAGTCAACGAAATTCAGCGTCAGGCTCGCGCTTGCTCGCTCTAAATAGACATGAACGAGCATCGGTCAAAACAGTGAGCACGTCAGCTAAAAGCACAATATCACTCTATATTTCAGCTGCTTGGCAGTAATGTTAGCTGACCAGACGAAGGTCTCTCCATGAATCAATGCTGATCCTAGTGTTGGCTTTTCCTGCCTCAGCCTCCGGGGCTGAAGCAGGAAAAGAAACGTTATCGCCTCCCGACTGCGCCCACTGGGAGACAAAGGCACCCGGTCGGAGACGATAACGTTTCTCTCTGCGGAGCCCCGTCACTTCACAAGACACGGGAAACCTCTGTTGGTCTGGAGGAGCTGCAGCAGTTATTTCTACACAAACGTCCACTGAACATTCACTAGATATTCTCAGAGCTAAACTAACTCTTCTGCAGTGTGGAGTGAGCGCGCGTTCACGTCTAGAGGTGGAGCGAGACAGCGCACGCTGTGTGAGTGAAGGCGAGCAGGGAGAGGAGCAGAGACTCCAGCAACACGCGAGTGCGCATATGCGGGCGCGCATGGGATCCCGACCCGGTAGATTTATACGCTTAAAAAGTTACAAACAGTCCCTTTAACACAACTTGCAGTTTTTAAGGTTGTAGCAGGCTCAGTTGGTCCAAAAGGTATCATATGAAACTAGACAACCTGATGACTCCATCGCTACCAACAATGTCATACTAGCTTGTTGTGAAGGCGGTTAAATAACGCTCCAAACTACATTTTGGGGAGGAAAAACTGTCATGTCCATTTCAAAGGGGTCCCTTGACCTTTGACCTCCAGATCAGTGAATGTAAATGCGTTCTATGGGTACCCACGAGTCTCCCCTTTACAGACATGCCCACTTTATGATAATCACATGCAGTTTGGGGCAAGTCATAGTCAAGTCAGCACACTGACACACTGACAGCTGTTGTTGCCTGTTGGGCTGCAGTTTGACATATTATGATCTGAGCATATTGTTTTATGCTAAATGTAGTACCTGTGAGGGTTTCTGGACAATATCTGTTGTTGTTTTGTGTTGTTCATAGGTTTACAATAATAAATATATACATACATTTGCATAAAGCAGCATATTTGTCCACTCCCATGTTGATAAGAGTATTAAATACTTGACAAATCTCCCTTTAAGGTACATTTTAAGGTACATGTGTGATTAATCACGATTAACTATGGACAATCATGTGATTAAAGGGACTATTTGTAACTTTCAGAAATGCTTCTTAACAGCGACACCTGTGGCCGTGAAATCAACAAAAGTCAGCGTTGTGCTTGTGCTCGCTCTAAATGGACATGAACGAGCATTGCTCAAAACAGTGAGGCGACACACATCAGCTAAAAGCACAATATCACTCTATATTTCAGCTGCTTGGCAGTAATGTTAGCTGACCAGATGAAGGTCTCTCCATGAATCAATGCTGATACTGTGTTTGCTTCTCCTGCCTCAGCGCAGGCTTCAGCAGCGGGGCTCCACAGCGAGAAACTCGTCTCCCTCCGCCCGCAGCCGGAGAGAGCAGGAAGACACCGGCAACCGGTCGGTAACGAGACGATAACGTTTCTCTCTGCGGAGCCCCGTTACTTCCCAAGACACGAGAAACCTCTGTTGGTCTGGAGGAGCTGCAGCAGTTATTTCTGCACAAACGTCTACTGTACATTCACTAGATATTCTCAGAGCTAAACTAACTCTTCTGCAGTGTGGAGTGAGCGCGCGTTCACGTCTAGAGGTGGAGCGAGTACGCGAGAACGCGCGCGCTGTCTGAGTGAAGGCGAGCAGGCAGAGGAGACGAGACAGCGGCCACGCGCGCGCGCGCATATGCGAGCGCGCATGTGTGCCGACCCGCTACATTTATACGCTTAGAAAGTTACAAACAGTCCCTTTAACTGTGATTAAATATTTTAATTGATTTAATTGATAATTTTTTTTAATTAAATGCAACTTCATATCTATCCTTACCAACATCATCTTTGATTTGAATAAGAACAGGCTGCTCTTTGGGTTCTGAGACTGTTATTGACTTGCCTAATGTGGAGGAAGGGGGTGAGGTGGGGGGGTGCTGGGGACATTTTCTCAATTTTCAGCCTCTTTCATTGTGATGGGGCTTAGCCAGTGGCTTACTGATCTGTTTTGGTGGAAAAACCATGTTAAAGTATTATTCGATATAAAAAAAAGCTGCTGGTTTAAACACATCTGGAGGGGGCAGCCCTTTCTAGGGAAACAGGATGGAGTATGAGACTCTTTATACTAATGCGACTAGAGCCGTGTATCCTCTGCTGGGACTTTGTGCATGTACCCGGGCTATTTTTAGTCCCATGTCCACTGTGACCTCCTGCTACACTCTCTGCCTTTCTCTGAAGTAACAATTGCTCTAACAGGGGAGAAGCGAACTCACTTAATGACAGTTACATCTTCTGCTGCCAACAAGGTACGGCTTCAGAGAAAGACGAGTCAGAAGAAGATTCCTTTCTTGCCTGGTTTCAGGGACGCGGGCGTATCTTGGTATCCAAATATCTTCATGAAAGCTTGGTCGAGTTTTGAGTAATCCTGCAAGTTTCATGTGATTGCTAAAAAGAGATACACACTTCTGAGCATATCAACAAAGAGCTAGCCTTGAGCTACTCTCTGAAGCATTTCAATGATAAAATACATCTAATTTGAACTCATGCCATGAAACATCAAGACACGCAACATGAACACAAGAGTATGAAACATCTTGTGAACTGCTGTCTTTAGATGGCACACAGAACAACACCAGTTGGGATGTTTAATAACTTAGGGAACAACTTGTTAACGGTTGAGCATCTACGGCACTGAGAAATTCATCTTAAAAACCCAGAAGAGATGCTGACATTGTCAGCCTGGGAAAAAAAAAAGCTTTAGATCTAGTTTTTCTTATCCAGCAGAACAAAACAGAAGAAAAAAACATGTCTGTTATTTGCAGTCACAACAGGTGTTGGTTGAAGATGCTTCATGCTTTGAGATGATTCCAGGAGAGGGATGGCTACTTTAAATTGGTGTAACATCAAAGAGCCCTACACATCAGACCGAACACGAAAGACCAGTCAATATGAGACATGAGGGCAGACAGAAGTGCTGACATGCAATAGGTTTTTCAAGCTTGAGGGAGGACAGGTCACGTACACTCAGGTCAACTAAATATCTATATTAGGGCGAAGCATAAAGTAGTAGTAAGATGGAGCTCAGAAATGGAGGAGCAACTTGTTGATTTGTGTTTATTTATTTAACGTGTCTCCATGAGTTCATCCATTATTTGTCTTTTTTCTTCAAGAATTTTTAGTACAAAGTAGTGCAAAAACGTTGCTAATTCTTCCTGCCCGTCCTCCGCCATGTTTGTTACAATAAAGTCACGTTTGATCGCAAGACATTTTGCAAGATTTCTGTTTTTTTTTAAAGTGGGGATTGTTGATGATGAATGAATCTGTTAGTGTGTGGTGTGCTGTTTTGGCCAAATTATTGCTCTCCACACACTATAGGAAGAAAACTGTTCAATTAAACAGAACATGTCGTGTGTGGGCTCTCTCACATTTTACACATCTGTTAAGAAAAATGTTTTAGTGTGGGCCAGCCTTAAGCAATAAAGGAGATGAGATGTGGTTAAAAGCTCTCTAAAAAGCTAGTAAGTGGGCACTTTGTGTGTATACAACAGGGAAATCATATGTAAAAATGACAGGAGATCATTCCACACCTACCTCCAAATGCTGGCCTCATGGTGAAGTCATGATCGTCTACTTTGAGCAGATGCTCCGTCTTTGTTTTGCGAGACTTGGTCACATCTGGAGGCTTCTTTGCCAAGGAGCTGGAGGAAGATGACATTCACGGTCAGAGGGAAGGCAACTGATAGACTGGGTTTTTTGTTTTGAAGAGATAAAAAGCAACGCAGCAACAGCGGAGAATACTGATTCAATCTGCTGTGACAACTGAGAAAAAGAACAGCATGAATTGATCATTTATTTACAGCCTGTTTTTCTCCTCACCTTCGATGCTCTAGTGTATAGAGACCAAAGTAAAAGCCTTTCTCTCTTCTCATCACATCTGCATTCCAAAGCTCCAAAGCACCACACAGAAAACGTCAGCAGCTGAAAGCTCACACAGAAACTAATCATCATATTATGGGAGAAAAAAATGCTAACATATTTTAGAAATGTTGAGATCAACCGTGTGTTCAAGCAAAGCAGTCACCCTGACTGCAGACATTCCACTCCTAAAATTGTATTAGTGTCCTTGGTTGAATGGAGTGTCGTGCTGTGATAATTGACAGTGGTGTGTGTGTGTGTGTGACAGTGATGCTGGTGGAGCTGTTTAGACCGCATGCTGTGTTAGATCACCTCTGAGGACAGAAGGGCTTGACATGGCGCAGCCCTGCCACATCTATAACAGACAGATATGCGTTTGTATTTTCTCCGGCAGCGAGCAGAAGGGAGAGATAAATGTAGTGCCCTCCCTGCCCTCAAATCCATTTGGGGTTTTATATGATGGAATACAGCACATTTGTGCACCACACTCTGAAATTCCTATTTTTTCTAAATAAATCTTTAAACTTAATGTCTAGAATAGTGAATAACTTGGGGTTATATGGTTAGGGTTCCTCTGAGTGAGTCACTGACTACGTTCGCATGCATACCAATATTCCACAATATTCCAAATTCTATCCTGAATTAGGCCTTATTCTGAAAGGAGCATTTCCTAAATAAGACATGTGGGATATGCTGATATCAGGTTTTAGGAGCATTCTTTGGACAACGCATTCTCACTCCCAACTCGTCAAATACAGCCGGTTGGTCAGCGTCCCTTGGCATCGGAGACCGACGCACTGGGTACCCCTCTTGCGTTACTGTTTGACGGACCAGGGACAGCCCGACTCTCATGCTATTGATATAAAGGTACGTAGTCGGTCTCCAATGCCAAGGGGCGCTGACCAAACGGCGGTATTTGACGAGTTGGGAGTGAGAACGGGTTGCTTTGGACATGTATAGCCTACACCACATTCAGAATATGAGTCTGGGGGTTTTACGGCAGTTTGCGACACACTGTCTCTTTCCTGTTTACGGACAGCTCTGTGCATTGTACACAAACCAACCCAAGTCCACCACCAGTTACGTTAATTAGAGTATGCACGGCTGCATGTAAATGCGGATATTAGTGGGGTTTACGTAAACTGTCAAATGCTGACCTTTTGCCAGCAAAACATGTAGTTGTCCGGTGAATTAAATTATCAACGGCCTAATTGTCTGTTAAATATGCCAAATAATGAAATAAATTCTTTAATAGCATGATAAATAGTCTAATATTGTGTGCCAAGACAACTTAAACTTGATCTTATTTTATACAAAAGTTTACATGCCTCTGCTGCGATTCTAATACAAAAGAAATCACTTTTTGTCAAATTCAGCTAATATCTCCTCTGTCCATTCTGTGTGCGCACTGAAAAAAAAGATGGTGTTCATACACAGCCATGGCTGTGTAAACGGGAAACAAAGTCTCGGACCAAGCCACCAGGTACCGAAGCTTCTATTGATGATTTCAAATGAAGCTTTGGATGTCTGTTCATCATATTTTATGATGTTTTTTTGCGCGCAACAAAAATTTTGTTTTTGAAAGGCTAAACGCCATCAAATATGGATTGAATCAGAATATTTCGTTAGATAAAAACAAGTTTAATAAATTTTGACTTTTGGACTTCGGACTGGGACAATGAGCCCTGCAGTGCTTGCTGTGAGTGTGTTTGAGAGAGAGACAGAGAGGGTGGAGCTGTGAAGGAGCAAGGCCCGGTGGGGCCAGGTATCCGTAATCATGTTAACTGATATATTATTTGGGATGCTAATCCTGGCTAACGAAAAACAGGCTTGTTTGTAAAGTACCGGAAAAAAATTAACAGCCGACTCATTAGAGTTTCTTTTAGTACAAAGAGCTATGCTAACAAGCCAGGAATGGTGAGCGCAGACCAAGCCCCCCAGGAAGAGCGCCAGCCGTTGATCCCAACTTTCGTAGTGGCCAAACGGTGGTACTACAACTTCCGTGTCTGTCATTTGATGCTATTGAGCCCAAAAAAACGTTTTCCCATGGACTTACATTGGGAAAGAGATGTCTGTAACTTAGCCAATAATTTTTTTTTAGGTGAATCAACTCCCCAGTATGAACACTCTTAATAGTCCTTATTTAAATCATTAGGTCCTAAAAGTTATAAAACGCACTAATAGCTGAATCCAGAGTTATTTCTCTTCCTCCGTTCATGTGAGTGAGACCCAGACTGAGGCTGGAGTGCCAAGCCGTGATGACGGCTTGACGTTAGGACCCGTGACCGAGTCATGTGACTGAGCGGACGCTACTGTGCATGTTCCATGTGCCCAAGTGGAGCAATTTAGGCTTCATGCTCCACTGAAAAACTTTCATAGGAATGAACGGGGCCAACGCTGTATCCAGTTCTCTTAATACATCCATGTAACAAATGTTAAGTTACCAGCTAGCGCACACTAGCTGGCTTGGTTAGCAAGGTGCATCCGTAACCATGTTAACTGTGCTATTAATTGGTGAGCGCAGACACAGATACCTGCTAATTAATGCTAACGCATAAATAAAATAATACTAGAAAAAACTGGAGCACAGATTTCTTAGATGGTCTGTTATAAACTGCACAGCAAGCCATATTATTTTTCCGATATTTGCATGAAAAATTCTTCAAAAGGCACCAACACCACAAACACAGCCGAGCTAGGCTAGCCTGTGATGGCACCCACCTGTCACTCAAAGCGGCCACGCCCTTAATTATGCATAACTTTAATCCTTAATATCATTTAAATGGATGAGTTATATAAAAAATCCCCCCCCCCCCCAACCAGACTGCAAACATGTTTATTTCTGCTGTAAAGTTGGGCATTTTAACACGGAGGTCGGTGGGGATTGACTCCCTTTTGGAGCCAGCCTCAAATGGCCATTGAATGAACTGTAGCTGTTTGGAACACTTCAGCTTTGGCCTCATTTTTGCGCCCTGGAGGTCACGGCTTGCACCTGATGAACAGGTCAGTGTCTCGCAGGCAGCTTCAGCACCATGAATGTGTGTGTGGGTGAATGTTTGGCAGAGCACTGCAGTCCATTAACCATTTAAAATACACTCCATGCCGTTTTAATTTGCCTCATTTGAACATTTTTTTATAGTATTTTTATGATTTCCACTCCTTCTATATGATATCTTAATCAATACATTTGTTAATAATCTTGTTTCTAACTGTTAACAGACACAAACTGTTGCATGCCTTTTAACAAGATGTCATCATTCTGCATTAAAGCCACTTCTGACACACCTCATCCCTGCAGTGCACAAAGTTCACACTGTTGCTTTTTACCAAACCAGAAAAGCATTACAACTAAAATAATACTGGGAAAAATTAAGAGAAGGTGTCAAGAAAGTAACTATATTTTAAACTTGGCTTTATATACCTTTTAAATAAAACATTTCACCCAGTATATAGGCTACTCCATAATGCATATTTATTATCAGCAGGAGATTTGGCTCAATATGAGCCTTCTATTGCTTGTTATTTTTTTATTTGTAATTCGGGAAAATGTTAATTCAAAATGATATGACAAGTGATCCATGAGCCCCACAACTGCATAGACTCCAATTCTACTAGAATAATGACAATTCAATTGAAATTATTATTTCTATCTGTTGGATATCTGCACATCTCAACGCATTTATAAATCCCCTATTTCTTTTCACTTACGTGCCATGCTTTTGGGTCTCCACGGTACCGGTCCATCTCCGCACCCGGTGGCCGTGCTTACGGCATTCACCGGTAACAACCAGACATAGAAGAAAAATCAGAGGCTTGGTCAAATAAGGCATCTTGACGGCGCAAATCCACAGGTGAGTCCCTTGAAAGCCCCTCTCAGTCGGTTCCTTCCAGCAGGGCTGTGCAGCCTCCAGCGCATGGTGCTCAGCAGAGGATGGATGCGTCCGCGGTCATGGCATCGGACTCGCTGCCGCGCGAGGCTGCAGGAGAGGAATGTGTCCGTGTGTGTGTGTGTGATGCTACACACTGTCTGCACTTATCCTCACGAGAGAGAGAGCGAGAGAGAGAGAGAGGGGCTGAACATCTGTAGCCTCCATGCTCTGGGGGGAAAACACACACACACACACACACACACACGGATTATTTGCAGCCTGGCATGACACAACAAGAGAGGCAGATTATTCCTCCCTCTTGTAAATAAAAACCTCATCACGTTTCAGTCCACTCAGGGGCCTGGTGGAGCAGTTAACCCCCCACCATTCCTGAATTTGGACTCCAGTTCCCACATGATATGTTATAATGGCAGCTATTGGTTTGATTCCCATCTCCTCTTAACAGTGCGTCAGTGTCCTTGAGCAAGACACTGAAGTGTAATTATGCGCCCAGCACAGCAGCTCCATCAATGTCTATGGGTGAATGTTTGGCATGGCATACTGTATATGCACCACTCTCGTGATGATGTCAACATGTTTCATTTAAGAAGCAGTCAATTATGAAATATTGTCAACTTAATTTTTTTTTGCAAAATGTTCACTCCTATATATTTGTTAATAAAACATGTACTTAAAGGATAAAGCTGGAGAAATTCTATATTTGTATTACTCTGTCAGCTATGGTTAGTCTGTCTCTCAATACTTTGACTTCCCTATCCTGTCTGTAACTCTCAGCTCTGTATGGAGGACGGAACCTGCCAAAATAAAATTTAAAAAAATGAATAAATAAATAAATGACTCAATAAATAAATAAATATGTCATTAAATGTTGCAAAAATAATATAAAAAATAAATTTAGCCATGAATTAATTGATAAAATGTGACAAATTGAATTTATCTTTGTATTAATTCCCTTATTTATTTACTCTTTTCCCTTTTATTTATTAATGTATTTATTTTTACCTTTGCTTTTATTTTGTATTTTTTAATTTACCTTTGCATTTGTTTTTTAATTATTGTGCATTTCTTTTCAAATGTATGCATTTATTTATGCACAATTTTCCCTTTGCATTTCACCCCTTATTTATTTTCTCAAATTAATTTTTTTCTGTATTCTTTTCTTCATACATTTCTTTATGCATTTCTGCCTCATTATGCAAATGAGGGCACTGTCACTCAACATGTAATAATAATACATAAAGAAATACACATTTTTAAATAAATACATAAATGAATAAAAGGGAAAAATGAAATGGAAGAGTAAATAAAAAAAGGGGAATCCATACAAAGATAAATAAAGAAGCAAATTAAAACAGCAATAATACCATATATCACATTTTAGCAATTAATTAAAGGGACTATTTGTAACTTTGTACGCGCATAAATGTAGCGGGTCGTCACACATGCGCGCTCACATATGCGCGTTCGCGTGTGGCCGCTGCCTCTCCAACTCTGCCTGCCTGCCTTCGCTCAGAGAGCGCGCGCGTTCTCAGCTCGCTCCACCTCTAGACGTGAACGCGCGCTCACTCCACACTGCAGAAGAGTTAGTTTAGCTCTGAGAATATCTAGTGAATGCACAGTGGACGTTTGTGCAGAAAAAAAATGCTGCAGCTCCTCCAGACCAACAGAGGTTTCCCGTGTCTTGTGAAGTGACGGAGCTCCTTAGCTAGTAACGTTACCCTCTCGTTACCGACCGGGTGCCGGTGTCTCCTCTGCTCTCCGGCTGCGGGAGGAGAGAGCAGGGAGACACGCTGCAGAGCGCCGCTGCTTCAGCCTGCACTTAGGCAGGAAAAGCCAACACTAGGATCAGATCTAAATCATGTTCATGGAGAGACCTTCGTCTGGTCAGCTAACATTACTGCCAAGCAGCTGAAATATAGAGTGATATTGTGGTTTTAGCTGACGTGTGTCGCCTCACTGTTTTGAGCGATGCTCATTCAGGTATATTGAGAGCGAGCAAGCGCGAGCCCGACGCTGACTTTCGTTGATTTCACGGCCACAGGTGTCGCTGTTAAGAAGCATTTCTGAAAGTTACAAATAGTCCCTTTAATGGCTCCATTTTTAAAAAAAATTATTTTAGCTGCATTTAATGACATATTCATTGATTTATCGAGTCATTTATTTATTCAGTCATTCATTTTTGATTTTGGCAGGTTCTGCAGGAAATAGTGCATTGATTGGGGACTATTTTCGACAGCGGATTAATCCACATTTGGTGCTCTAGTGAGATGTCCTGAACTGATTTGTATCAAGGCTGTTCTGGGCATATTTTAATGGGCTGGTATTGGCTAAAATAGCCAATGATCAGATGCTGATCCTTACTTTACTGCACTCTGTTGCCCCCTCTTAGTTGATTAGTCGACCAATCGATTCTTTTGGTCTTAGTCGACTAAGATTCCTTTAGCCGATTAGTCATTTTTTTTGCTTTTTTCATGCTGAATGATGTATTTCTAAGAAACTTATGAGCACATTTCTGTGTAGATATGTCGATTAAATCAGAGCAAAGCGATTATGCTGCTGATCATGTATAGACAAGGCAAGAACTAGTCTCTGTTATGGCCTGTCATAACAGAACAAAGAAGGGAGATGCACACCAAACTTAGTAATAACAAACCAAAATGTATTAAAGTAACTTATTATAAGTGTAATGGCATAAAAAACGTCACGGGCATAGAGCTAACATAAACATTAAAATATTGCAAAGCCCAAATTAAAGCTAGTGTTTCCTTTTCAATTACTGAATAGCTCAGGTGGTGTTTGCTTTATTTCCTCAGAAGGAAACATATATCCACTCCCAAATCATCAGACTGGAACAACACTGCCCGTGCGCCCACATAACTTGCATCTACCCCCATTTTAAAAGGTTTATCCCACTGTGGAGCAGCCAAAACAGGGGCATTACAAATAAGCTTTAAGGCTTTAACACTCTCAAAAGCTTTTTGGAAATCTGAGCACCAAACATATTTGTCCTTAGCCTTCAACAGGTTTGTGAGGGGCTCAACAATGCCCGAAAAATCCCTACAAAAACATATGAGCTCATTTATTTGCAGGCGGGGCGTAGTCATCAATAGCTTTCACCTTTTCACCCACCGGACACACTCTGCCTTGTTCCTCACACAACCCAAATAAATAACAGAGCTAACAGAGCCAAGCCACCCGATTCGACTGGCGTTATCAGTTGCTATAAGCACCATAGATGTGGGTCATTAGGGGCCTACTACATCTACTACGTTGTAAAAGTGAAACTTAAAAGCAACACGTTCTAACATGTTGTAAAACTGAATGAAACGTCACCTTTGGAACAAAAATAAAAAGGCTTCTTAAGGTTTAGGCAATAAAACTACTATTTCTTTAGGTTTAGGCAACAAAACTGCAACTTCTTTAGGTTTAGGCAATATAACTAGAACTTTTTTAAGTTTAGGTAACAACTACAATTTCTTTAGGTTTAGGCAATAAAACTACAATTTCTTTTAGTTTAGGCAACAAAACTGCAACTTCTTTAGGTTTAGGCAAAATAACTAGAACTTTTTTAAGTTTAGGTAACAACTACAATTTCTTTAGGTTTAGGCAATAAAACTACAATTTCTTTACGTTTAGGCAACAAAACTGCAACTTCTTTAGGTTTAGGCAATAAAACTACAACTTCTTTAGGTTTAGGCAACAAAACTACAACTTCTTTAGGTTTAGGCAATAAAACTACAACTTCTTTAGGTTTAGGCAACAAAACTACAACTCCTTAGGTTTAGGCAACAAGACTACAATTTCTTTAGGTTTAGGCAAAAAAATGACAACTTCTTTAGGTTTAGGCAATAAAACTATAACTGCTTTAGGTTTAGGCAACAAGACTACAACTTCTTTAGGTTAAGGCAATAAAACAACAACTTCTTTAGGTTAAGGCAACAAAACTACAACTTCTTCAGGTTTAGGCAACAAAACAAAAACTTCTTTAGGTTTAGGCAATAAAACTACAACTTCTTTAGGTTAAGGCAACACAACTAATACTTCTTTAGGTTTAGGCAATACAACTACAACTTCTTTAGGTTAAGGCAACAAGACTACAACTTCTTTAGGTTTAGGCAATAAAACTACAACTCCTTAGGTTTAGGCAACAAGACTACAATTTCTTTAGGTTTAGGCAAAAAAATGACAACTTCTTTAGGTTTAGGCAATAAAACTATAACTGCTTTAGGTTTAGGCAACAAGACTACAACTTCTTTAGGTTTAGGCAATAAAACTACAACTTCTTTAGGTTTAGGCAAAAACAACCCATTTAGGTTTAGGCAACAAAACTACAACTTCTTTAGGTTTAGGTAACATAACTACAACTTTTTTAGGTTTAGGCAAAACAAAAAACAATTAGATTTAGGCGACTAAACTACAACTTCTTTAGGTTTAGGCAACAAAACTACAACTTCTTTAGGTTTAGACAATAAAACTACAACTTCTTATGGATCAGGCAACAAAACTACAACTTCTTTAAGTTTAGGTAATAAAACTACAACTTCTTCCCGCAGCTTTCCTCGGGTTCACGGCCCTCAGCGTGCGCCTCACCTTGTGCTCCTCCACCGTGAGGATGTAGCTGCTGTGGGCTGGTGGATGTAGTATGACTGCCTCCGGTGACTCCACCTCGAAACGGGTGAAGAAGTCATTCAGCTCCTCCACCAGTGACGCGTCACCGTCATCAGCCGAGAGGTTGCTCGGTCTGTAGTTGGTTATGTGCCGGACCCCCTGCCACACCTGCCTGGAGTTGTTGTTCTGGAAGCAGTCCTCAATCCTACTCCTGTAGGCAGCCTTGGCCTCTCTGATGCCTCTCTTCAGATCAGCTCTGCAGGACTGTATAACGCCCCATCACCAGACCTGAAGGCGGTGTTCCTCTCTCTGAGCAGGCATTGCACTTCTTTTGTCATCCAGGGCTTTTTGTTGGGATAAACCCGGATGCACTTGTCCACAATGACAGTGCAGTACTTGATGTATCCCAGGACAGCTGTTGTGTTCTGCTCCAGGTCCTGATGTTCGAAAACATCCCAGTTTGTTGACTGGAAGCAGTCCTGCAGCTGTTGAGAGGCACCTCCGGGCCAGGTTATAATTTCATATTGTAACAACTTTGAATCCTGACTTCTGTTAACTCAACTCAAGTTGCAGTAACTTAAACCTGTACATAGTTCCCACTTAATTTTAGTTGAGTTAATTTAGTGGAATAGGTTAGAGTAACTTCAAATTGTGCACTGCAACAGTTAAGGTAAGTCAAATTTATAAATTAGGACCGATAACTACCCATCAAATGTATAAATAATAAAGATGCAACATCTACCTTCAAAACTTCTTTTTTTAATATATTAAAACACAGCCTATCCAATCCTTTGGAACGAGGCCAAGTAACTGCTGAGACCCACAACTGTCCCAGTCTTAGCACTTAACTAACATGAAGCACTTAAGTAGTGTTGTAATATTAAATACTAGCGTGCAGCACTTAACTTGTGTTTTAACATCGTATACTAGTATGAATCACATCTTGAACACCATAATACAATGAGGTAGCAGTTGTGTGGGAGTTGTGAGCATAGCAAGATAAAGTTAAAGGGAAAAGTCAGCACTTCGACAGTGCGACTTCTAAAAAGAGAGTACGTAAGGGATAATGTACAGCGATCTGGTCATTGTTGTGAAAGGAACGCTGAGTGGCATCGCCCTGAAGGGGATTCTTTCACAACAATGACCCGCCAGCTGTACATTATCCCGCTTATTACACGGCTACTTACTTAAGAAACCAATAATTTGACACAAAACGGTCTGTCAGAGTCTGACATCAGAGCTGCGCCCATAGCAACGGTCTGCTATAAAGAAAAAACAGACCGCAGAATGCCGTGATTAACCAATCAGAATTGAATATTCAACAATGCCGTGTAATAAACCATTATAAAATACAAAACATAAGAAGATTCAGAGTTTTCACAAGTAGCTCATGGGTTGAAATGGAACTCCAAACAGAACTAGTGTGATCCAGAACTCTCAATCTAATACAACTGTTTAACAATAAAATAACAAGGCTACTTTGATCCAGAACTTTCAGTCTCAAAATGATCAGTAAATGCTTCATGTATGAGAATATAGCCCAATGGTGTGTGCCATCAATTTACACACTATTCAATCTTAAAATAAGCCACGTGGTTAACAATATCCAGTAAGGTGCAGGATAAATGTAAGAGAGCATTCAGGCACGTCGGAGCGCAAGAGATGGGCAAGTAGGGAGATATAGAAGAGGAGTTAGAGGTAGATAAGAGTTTGTGAGTTGCAGAGACAGTTATCGTGTTGGCTGGACAGAAGGGGAGAGTTTTAGAGGTCAGAATTTGAGTGAGAATGGGAGAATATGCAAATTAAGTAAGAAAGTAAGACAAGTTAAGGTGACCGATTGAGAGAGGAAAGAAGATGGCGAGAGAAATAGAGAAAATCAAAAAGGGAGAGGAGAGGTGGAGAGAGTGAACTTAAAAGCAGAAGAGTGGGAGGAGGATCCATCTCAGGCAACTGAGGGGCAACAGGAACCTGTGCAATCGAAAACTGTCCCAGACACAACATTATCATCTAACTCGGTGGATTCACTGAAGGAGCACCATCTTTTAAACAATAACCCACGTCAGGTGTGGCAGAGACTAAAGCAGATAACCAACTATAACACCTCTGTATCCATCAGTGCCAATGCTTCACTGGCAGAGGAATTAAACAATTTCTTTGCCCGCTTCGAGACAACAACACCCCAGACCGTCACACTTCCCCCACAGACTGCATTCTCACACGCACTCTCTCTCCAGGAACATCAAGTGAGCCGTGTTCAGGTCTGTGAACATGAGGAAAGCTGCTGGGCCCAATGGAGTACCTGGCAAAGTACTCAAAGCTCAGCAGTTTTTACTAAGATCTTTAACCTCTCCCTGACACACGCCACGGTCCCACCCTGTCTCAAATCGGCTACTATAATCCCTGTTCCTAAAAATTCAAATTCAAACATCAGCAACCTCAGCAATTACAGGCCCATTGCATTAACACCGGTGGTTGCAAAATGTTTTGAGAGACTCATGGCACAACACATCAAAGCCCACCTTCCTCCTGCCTCCCTTCCCATCAGTTTGCATACAGAGCGAACAGATCGGCTGATGATACCATCTCCACAGCCCTACACACTGCTCTTACCTGGAACGTCCGGGGACCTCTGTAAGGGTGCTCTTTGTTGATTACAGTTTCGGCTTTTAACACCATCATCCCTGACATCCTTGTGGACAAGCTAGCTGCCCTGGATTTCCCCCCTGCAACCCGAGCCTAGATCAAAGATTTTCTCACAAACCGCCCACAGACTGTTAAGATTGGCACCCACAGCTCTTCCACCCTCATGCTCAACACTGGCTCCCCTCAAGGCTGAGTGCTGAGCCCACTCCTGTACGCCATCTACACCCATGACTGCACTCCCACCCACCCCACCAACACCATAATAAAATGTGCAGACGACACCACCTTGGTGGGGCTTATCACAGGAGGTGATGAGTCGGCTCACAGGGACGAGGTGCAGCAGCTGACAGAGTGGTGTGCTAGAGGCAACCTGTCTCTCAATTCCAAAAAAAACAAGGAGGTGATCATGGACTTCAGGAGGAACAAAGCTGACCCTGAGAGGGTCCCCACTTTTAAATTCCTGGGGACCTATATCTCTGAGGACATCTCCTGGTCAGCCAACACCACAGCAGTGGTGAGGAAGGCCCAGCAGCGACTCCACTTCCTGAGAGTACTCAGAAGGAACAGACTGGAGGAGAGGCTGCTGGTGACCATTGAGAACGTGCTGGCGTACTCCATCACCGTGTGGTATGCTTGCTGCACAGTGGCTGACAAGAAAAAAGCTGCAGAGGGTGATAAGGTCAGCTGAAAAATCTATTCACTGCTCTCTACCCTCCCCGGATGACATCGCCAGGTCTCGATGCCTCTCCAGGACCAGAAAAATCCTCAATGACCACCTCCACCCCGGACACCAGCTGCTCAGCCTGCTGCCTTCTGGTAGGAGATACAGGAGCATCAACAGCAGAACGAACAGACTGAAAGACAGCTTTTATCCATGGGCTATCAGGACACTCAACAACCACAAGAGCCACTAACTTCCCTCAGCTGTCGAAGAAATGTGCAATATTAACACATCCGCAACAATCTAACATGTGCAATATATTTATTACCGCATCCTGATTTATTTGCTGTGACATCATCTGTTCTGTTATGACCTAAGTGTTCTTTTTAATTTTTTAAAATTTTATTTCATTATTATTTATTCTTGTTTTTACGTGTTTTTATTCTTGGTTTTATTGCAAATGCACCTTCAGTTGTGGCACCCCCAATTTCGTTGTATATGAGACAATGACAATAAAGGCCATTGTATTCTATTTTATTCTATTCTATAGTTAAGTTTCAAGCTTAGTTTATTGACCACACACACATTGACATGGCAGTGAGATTCTTTGTTCCAGTTTGTTACTCTCTCATCCCTGTATAATAGACAATCGATCAATCAATCAATTGAATAACAATAATGAAGTAAAATACAATCATCATTATAAACATATAAATATAACAGCAACAATAGAAAATTGTTCGATAAATATGAGATAGGGAACACATACACAATTATAAAATAAATATAAGAGAATATACACAGAGAATATACACCCACCCGCACACCTGCACGCATGCACACACACCCTCACTCACACACACACTCCCCCTATACAGACATACTTATGGAGCTTGTAAGTGTGTGGTGCAATAAGTGCAGTGTAACCAAGGGTGAGGAGGTGGGTATGAATGGATGAATGGATAGAGACAGGGCTCTAGTGGGTCAGGGTCAGTTGTGAGACTCAGCTCAGCATCCGGATGGCATGGGGATAGAAGCTGTTTCTGAGGCGTTTGGTTTTTTGCTCTGATGCTGATGTATGTAGAGTTATGTTGCTTTAACCTCTTTTATAGGCATAGTTAATAAATTCTTTATAATACTTTTATATAATATATTAATTTATTAATATGAATATTATTATATTAATTTATAATGTTTTGGTGATTTTTCGGGTAAATAAAAAGCCCAGTTACTTTCAACAACTCCTGTTTCCCTGTTGCCTCACTGCTTTGTCCCTAACAACTCTGCAAACCAAAGGGCATCACTAGCTTTGTTTCCATCTAGTTGTAGAGCACAGTTTAAGTGATCTTTTGAAATGTTGCAAAAAATGAAAAGCTAGTTAGGCGTGTTTCCATCAACTGGTTTGGAGCGAATAAACTTGGCTTGTCGGCTACAGCGTAGTTTGGTCAGGAGTTGCTGTTGTAGGCTTGCATGGCTGTAATCTGCCAGTAAACAGAGTAGAAGAAGAAGTAGAGGTTGCGAACCAGAAACAAAACAAGTCGGCTTGGTCATCTAACCATCTACGAGAGAAAAATGGAGAGAGATCTTCAAGAATTTGTTTCAATTGGTCAAGTTTTAATAGTTCTTTCATGTCAGCTAGTATTGGCCATGTCCATGTTTCATGCTTTCCGGAGAGTACGACAGTGGAAGCAGTTGATGAGTCATGTGAGTCAAATGTTGGCAATGTTAGAATTTATTCATCAAAGTCGTTTCCATAATTCATTTAGTGAATAAACTCTTTTGATGAAGGCAAAAACCACCTCAAGTGAACATAAAACCTTTTTTGCAATTGAGGAAGTTTTATTGAATTTTGCCGTTTCCATACAGCTGTTTTTCAAAATGCGCATAAAAATATGTGAATGGAAACACGGCTGCAGTATATGAATATAACCCACTGAGAGTACTGAATGAATCAATCTCTCATGGTCTTTTAGACGGTGCCATGCCATTGTTACGGCGGCCAATTATTCCGAAACCCCAATAGTCCTTAAAATGCCCCTTGAGACTAAAAGTTAATTTGTCCGACAGTCCGTTACCCTGAAAACAAATACCCAATGTTCCAATACCCATTGCTCTGAAAATACAAACTCTCCCTGCAACGAACAGAAGCACATCTCTAATTATTATGCAAAGTGACTTTGTGGCATACCATGGCAATTGCACGACCCATCCTACTCTGCCTCTGGATAGTTTACGCTGATATTCTTACCCTAAACCTAGCTAATCTCACTCCTCATGCCTGAACCCAACCAACCAATCCAACCAACGAAGGCAACGAGTAATAAGAGGCAGAGTGGTGGGTCATGCCTTCGACAAAAAAATCAGTAAGGTCCGATGACTTCATTCAGCATAGTAATTAGCCTTGTGCTTCTGTTTGTTGCATGGGGAGTATTGCCAGAGCAATGGGCTTTCGGAACAACAGGTGTTTGTTTTCGGAATAACGGGTTATCGGACAAATGGGCATTTGTTCAGTTGGGACATTTTTCGGCCTGTTGGGGTTTCGGAATAATGGGCCCTCGCAACAATGGGCAGTCCCCCTTGCCAGTAACCCTTCAGCAGGTCGAACTTGCTGAAAAACTTGGCAGACCCCACTTGGTCAATGCAATCTTCCATACTGGGAAGTGGAAAAGAGTCTGGCTTTGTTACGTTATTGACCTCAGCTGTCTGAACAGAATCTGGGAGTGTTAGGGATTCAATCACAGAACTCGAATCTGATTCCCTTCATCATCCACTCAGCCGGCACCTACTGTGCAACCTCAGAGAACTGCAGCTTATCCTGGATTTCCCTGCCAATCGCCCCCTCAATCAGCCACTGTATGATCTGGCTGGTCGCCAATGCTGCCTTCGGATGGGATGAATTATGTAAAAACTTTGGTCTGGCATCTCCATATTAAAAAGTGATGAACCCTTCTGGTAGCTGCACTTAACTTAGCTGCAGAAGCTCCCAGTGCCTTCCGCAGCCATTCTCATGCTGTTAATAGGTTTTGAGTTACTGTGGAGCTGAACAAAAGCTCTGTACAGGGAGAACAGCACATGGAACTCTTCACTGTAACAATCATATTGATATAGGGTTCACATGAGCAAGATATGCTACAGTATTTGACACACAGCATGCTGCCATCCAGCCTTTAATCAGTCAATAAACTGTAAGTTTCTAGTAGCTGTGTACTGAGAGTGCCTGCAGATACTGAATTAATTCCATTCTATTAATATCGTTAGGCTATCACACTCTTCTATTCTATTTGTTGTTGTCCCCTAAACACTTTTTATTCAACATTTTTGATGCTTGTTTCATTTGTGCCGGTCTTTGGCTGCTCTCAGTTTCAGGATGAATTCTGTGAAAATGGGCCCCTGGGCATGGAAATGTTCATGTTACTCATTTTCTTTGTGTAAATAAAAACCCACCTTTTTAAATCCCAAAACTTGCATCCTGTGTCTGGCTGCTTGATCCCTAATAATCAGAATATCTTTTCAGCAACTTCACCACTTATTTATGTGTATAATTCCATAAAACTAATTTTACATCTGTAATAGATATTTACCAATTTAGATGTTTAGATTATGTTTACTGTATGATACATTAGCGAGCAAATGTGTCATTCTGAGACAAATAGTGAACGGAAACTGTGAACATTTGGAATAATGCTATAGGTATACATCTGTTGTAGTTGTGATGTTGCAGACCAATTTGTCTATAGATCTATGAAAGACACACATACCTCAATATCGTTATAGAGCGTAATCCATCAGATGAAAAGAGAGTAGCGTGTGTTGTACATCCAACACAGTCTCACGGCAGCTCATGAAATAGTCACGAAATTTAATCTATTTGATTCGTGAACATAGACACAAATATCTCTTTTTTCGTGACGCTCATCACAACTTTCAAAAACGTATTTTTCGTGCTTTTCCTATGAATGTTAGGTATAGACAACAAAACTACTTAGTTAGATTTAGGAAAACATCGACTTGGTTGGTGGCGTAACTTAGTATAAGTACAGAAGTTGCGTGACAAAAACTACTTAGTTTTAGGAAAAGTTTGTGGTTTGGGTTAACTCTGGAAGTGCTGTAACTTAAGTACTGAAATTACAACCTGTGTTTTTTGACCCACCCATCCACCCCAACCTCCTGCCTACACGGCGTTCGCCGCTCTCTATACCTCCCGGTTCACGAGTACGTGGATTACATGCAAATTGACCATATCAAAAAAAATATTGAAATTGTACATATTGTCTATGTACAGAAATCAATACATTTAATTATTGTGACTATTTCACAAACTGCTGTGCAACTGGGCTGGTACACCTTGTCCTGACCGTAAATTGTTTTAAGCTTGGCTGTGGAAGCGCCGAAATTGGACGAGGTAATGAGCACTTTGAGTGCGATTGGGGTGCAGGATGCCATCCCCTTTGCTTACCAGCAGTGCTGTGTTCCCGGACAATACTGCCAGCTCACTCATTGTCCTTTCCAAGTGCATTCAATACTATTCACAGCAGTCTGACAAACTGGACTTGCAATTATCTGTGTGGCAGAACACAATATGTGCTGCTGAATGGCACTCAGTCTGTAACAATGGTAATTATATACTGATTAACCGATGAGTGTGTTACCAGCCACTAATCATATCATCCCTGGATCCTGTTAGACTCATCTTTGATAGAAACGCATTAATTACCTCAGCTTGTGAACATCAGTTACATTAGTGTGGCGTGTGTTTTTTATATCATTCTGTAGCTTCCCAGAGTGCTGTTTCTTATGTATTAAAATCCCAACATTTCCGTATCCCCTATCCATATCCAAAATGCTATTTTCCCAAGCTCTTCTAAAAACTTTTTCTGTGACCTGACGTAGGTTTCTGCATGATGACGCTGCTACATACATAGTATATATACAGTAAATCCTTATAGTCGGTGTATTAACATTACATACCAACACGTTCTCACCCCAACTCGTCTGATGCTTCGTCAGACTCCTGGAGTTACTTTTCAGTTGCAGTAAACACATTCTTAACGCTGTGAATTAAGCAAAAACACTTGCTTAGGTTCAGGCAATAAAACCACTTATAGTTTGGTTTAGGAAAAAACGACATGGTTTAAAATCACTATGTTTGAACAGTAAAAATGATTGTAACATGAAAGTGAAACTTAACTCACGGGACAAGAACAGTGGTCTCCTGGATTAAAGCCTTGTGTTTGTTGGACCCATCCACCTCCCCTCCCACACACCCTGTGTGTCTCTTTCGCTCTTTAAACTACGTCACCGCAGCCCTTTCTCTGAGCGTTTACTGTTGCCGCGGAAGGGTTTACATTTTAGTTAATGGAAAGCGTCTCATACCAGCGCTAAAGGATGCCTTGTGCGGCGGTATCGAACGCAGACGTTGGTATTTGATGCCCTGGAAATGAGAATGGGCTGTACATACAGTAATGTTAGGGTGGTTGGGGTGCCCCCAGTTTGGAGAAGCAGATAGGAGTAACGCTAAGCTAAGCAATGTATTGCCGTGGACGCCACATTAGTTAGTTAGGACACAATTACACAAATAAAATACTGTTTTTGTGAATGGAGTCTGGTGGCTTTGAAGACAGCAATATATCCTCATCCAAGATGGCGCTAACTACGCTGCCTCGGCGAGTTGGTGCGCCCTGTTTTTTTTGTTTTTTTGTGTTTCTCTAGTTTTTGGTGAACATTCACGGATTGTTTTCTCAAGAGAAGACATCCTTAACCTCAGGGAATCCAACCCATCAGATCTTTTCCCTACCTCTCTGGCCCCTTCAGCGGATTTAATGCACTTTTTACTTGGTGCAGTGGCCCTCGGCCGAGCGGTGAAGCGCAGAAGAGGAAAACGCTCTGGAGCGCTTGTTCGCTTCAGACAGAGAGGATTAAAAACTCTGCTGCCCACGATATTCCTCTCCAACGTGTGCTCACTGGGCAACAAAGTGGACGAGTTGCTGATGATGGTCAGTAACAACAGAGACTTTTCCCTCTCTTCTGTATTGTGTTTTACTGAGTCGTGGTTGTGTGGAACTATACCGGACTCTGCGCTGCAGCTTCCCGGCTTCCAGCTGTTCCGAGCCGACCGCGACCCGGAGCTATCACACAAGTCAAAAGGAGGGGGAATATGCTTCTATATTAACGACGGCTGGGGCAAGGACGTGACAGTGATTCTGCGGACATGTTCTCCGGATCTGGAGTCTTTTATTGTCAATTGCAAACCCTTTTATTCCCCCCGTGAATTCTCTTCCTTCATTCTGGTCGGTGTTTACATCCAGCCGCAGGCTCACGTGGAGCTCGCGCAGCGGCAGCTTGCCGACCAGGTACAGGAGGTGGAGAGGAAAAACCCGGACTCTCTAGTTATCGTTCCGGGGACTTTAACAAAGGGAACTTATCACAAGAACTCCCAAAATACAAACAGTTTATTAAATATCCGACCAGAGAGGAGAATACGCTGGACAAATGCTACTGCAACGTCAGTAACGCATATCACGCCGTTCCCCGCGCTGCGCTGGGTAACTCCGACCACGTCTTGGTCCACCTCATCCCCTCTTACAGCAGAGGGTCAAACTGGCTAGACCGGTTGTGAGGAGCACTAAGAAGTGGAGCAGCAAATCGGTGGAGGATCTGCGTGAGTGCCTGGACTGCACGGACTGGGAGATGTTTAAGACCGCCACTGACAGTCTGGACGAATACACAGACGCTGTGACGTCATATATCAGCTTCTGTGCGGACAGCTGTATACCGACACGCACCAGGGTTCACTATAACAATGAGAAGCCCTGGTTCACAGCCAAACTCAAACAGCTTCGTTTGGTCAAGGAAGAGGCATTTAGGAGTGGTGACAGAGAGGGCTTTAAAGAGGCTAAATACGCGTTTGGCAAGGCGGTGAGGGAAGCCAAACGACAGTATTCAGAGAAACTACAAAAACAGTTCTCAGCCAACGACTCTGCCTCAGTCTGGAAAGGGCTGAGGCAGACCACAAACTACAAGCCCAAACCGTCCCACTCCATAGATGACCTCCGACTGGCAAATGAGCTGAATGAGTTTTACTGTAGATTCGATGGACAAAGTACCAGCCCAGACTGCATCTCCTCTCCCCCCCGCCATCAGCCATCAGCAGTTAACACCAGCACCCCCCAGCTTTCTCCACAAGCACCCATCCTGTGCACTACCCTCCACCCCTTCACATCTCTTTCCATCCAGGAGGGGGAGGTCAACAGGCTCTTCAAAGGAAAAAAAAAACCCGCAAGGCAGCCGGCCCAGACGCTGTCTCACCTGCAACCCTGAAACACTGTGCAGACCAGTTGTCTCCAGTGTTTACAGGGATCTTCAACACCTCCTTGGAAACCTGCAGGGTGCCTGCCTGCTTCAAAGCCCCCACCATCATCGCGGTCCCCAAGAAGCCAAGGATCACAGGTCTTCAGGACTACAGACCCGTCGCTCTGACCTCTGTGATAATGAAGACTTTTGAACGCCTTGTGCTCCACCACCTAAAGACAATTACCAACCCCCTGCTGGACCCACTGCAGTTCGCCTACAGAGCCAACAGGTCTGTAGACGACGCAGTAAATATAGCCCTCCACTACATTCTCCAGCTGGCTCCTATGCCCGGATCCTGTTTGTGAACTTCAGCTCTGCATTTCAACACCATCAGCCCAGCTCTGCTACAGGACAAGCTTTCCCTGCTGAGCGTGCCTGACTCCACCTGCAGGTGGATCACAGACTTTCTAACTGACAGGAGTCAGCACGTAAGGCTGGGGAAGCAAGTCTCTGACACCCAGACCATCAGCACCGGTTCCCCCCAAGACTGCGTTCTCTCCCCACTGCTCTTCTCCCTGTACACCAACGGCTGCACCTCCAGACACCAATCTGTCAGGCTCCTTAAGTTTGCAGACGACACCACCCTCATCGGCCTCATCGCCGAGGGTGATGAGTCTGCCTACAGATGGGAGGTTGACCATCTGGCATCCTGGTGCAGCCAGAACCACATGGAGCTTAACGCTCTGAAGACAGTGGAGATGGCGGTGGACTTCAGGAGAAACTCAGCCCCGCTCCCCCCCTCATCCTGCGCGGCTCCCCAGTCAACACGGTGGAGTTGTTCCGTTTCCTGGGCACGACCATCGCCCAGGACCTCAAGTGGGAGCTAAACATCAGCTCCCTCATCAGTAAGGCCCAGCAGAGGATGTACTTCCTGCGGCAGCTGAAGAAATTCAACCTGCCACAGACCATGATGGTGCACTTCTACTTGGCCATCATCGAGTCCATCCTCACCTCCTCCGTCACCGTCTGGTTCGCTGCTGCCACCGCCAGGGACAAGGCCAGGCTGCAGCGGGTCATCCGTGCTGCAGAGAAGGCGATCGGCTGAAACCTTCCCTGCCTCCAGGAGCTGTACACCTCCAGGACCTTAAGGAGGGCAGTGAAGATTGTGGCTGACCCCTCCCATCCCGGACACCATCTATTCCAGACTCTGCCATCTGGCAGGAGGTTAAGGTCTATCAGGACCAAAACCTCACGCCATAAAAACTGTTTTTTCCCCATGGCAGTGGGGCTCTCGAACAGCCCCTCTGTCCCCTGTGACTGTCTCTCTCTCTCACACACACACACTACTGCCCCGCCGACACTGACTCTCCCCCTCTCTCATACACTCTCAATACCTCCCCCTACTTTATCCCTCTCTCTCTCTCTCTCTCTCTCTCTGATACCTGATTGTTTGCACACCGGCAATATTTGCACTATCTGTTTATATCATGTTTATTTTTGTTTATAGCTTATTTTGTATATTGTATATTGGTAGAATTTAAATTTTTTATTTTTTATTTTATTCTAACGTTTTATCTATTCTTTTGTTATTATACTGTTTGACTTGCACCAACAAAACCAAAGCAAATTCCTAGTGTATACCTCTTACACCTGGCAATAAACCATTCTGATTCTGAATAGCTTCAGTTCCCCATTAGAAACGGCTGTTTGACGGTGAGGTAAAGCAGTGAAAATATTCTAAATACAGCATACACTTAAAAGTACTTTCTGCTGCTCCGGTCGAGACGCTTTACCTCGCAGTCCTTTTAGTTATTTCCAAACTTAGCACAACTAACACTGACACAGCTAGTGCTAGCATTCACATTATTCACAACTAAGGCTGTGTAATGGCAAGAATCTGGCAATGCGATGCGTATCATGATACAGGGGTATACATTCAATATATTCAGATATATTTTGATACTGTAAGTAAAGCAATATATTGCAATTTTTAAACAAATTTTAGGAAAACTGTCATGGTATAAAGAACACACCACCAAATGCATAAAATCTGAGTAAAAACAAATTTTACTTTTTTATGCAATCAGAACAATGGCATCTACATTTCCATTATAGCACTACTTTGACATGAGGAGTTGATCTTTGCATGTAAACTATTAATTAAAAATCAATAGTGTTTTTGAGAACCGATACAGTATCATAAAATATGTCGCGATATTCGATTTTTTTTATATTTTCTTACACCCCTATTCATAACGTCATTGATTAGCTTACTTGGGTAACCTACATCACTGCTTTTTGCTAACGGCTGAGTGGTCGTTTCCATTTGAAAAAAATAAAAATAAAAAGTAGAAAAGAACGCAGATGAACCTTTATTGATTCCCAGCGGGAAATTTATCATTTATTTTAACACAAAGCTAGCCTGATCAATATTTTGATATTACCAATGGTTCAGTGTGTAATGAGAAACAGTCCACTAATAGTGATGAACCCACTGATAATTAGCACCAAATCTGCAGTTGCCCTCAGCTTTATTCTCTTTTCTGCTGTACATGCTGTAATGAGGATTCTAAAGTTAGCCTTGAGCTCATCTGACCAGATAATAAAATACCCAGGACAAAGTTCTGTTTGACTTCCTTTAAAGTAGTTGCAAAAGCAAGCTATGTATTCAGATACAGTACACTCTTACACAACACACATTTGCCAGCTGGAGTTGTTCCAAAACCAAATGTATAAAGTGCCCTTTTTACAACAGATGTACTGTAAATAGGTGCAGCAAACAGCAGTAGAATTATACTGTAAAACATAATGGCACAGATGGGCTGCATGAACAGCTGCTACTTATACTTACATTCTGCCTTCAAACACTTCTATGGATTCACTTGGTGCAGTACACGTCTTACAGTACACATTAAGTATGATCAAGCCAGAATGATCTGCTTTGCCATCAATGCAAATGGCTTATGTGTTCCATTTAGCTCCATAATGTAACACATAACTCAAGCTGACCATGTGTATATTGCACTATAAAGAACTCAAAGCCAATGTGCGCCAAAGGGTTTCACATTATAGAGCAGTATTACAAAACGTGGGGGGAAAGATTAAGCACTTTAAACATTAATGAATCAAAAGCATGAAAGTATATTTGAGGCACGAGGTGGAGCTATAAAGGGCCTTTTTATTGGATCTAAGTGAGAGCTTGGCCGCAGCTCTATGTGCAAACTGCAGAAATACAATAGTTGCCTGACAAAAGCAAGAATACAGCGAGTGTTAGATGAGCGTAGTGTTTCTTCTGGGAATAGCTTTCTGTTGTTCTCTTTCATCACCAAGCTGTCAGGCCACTGTGATGCACAACACAAGCCTTTAGCAGAGAAGAAAACATGGTGACTTGATCGATCGACCAGTATATGATTCACAACTCATCAACTATGGAAAACTACTTCAAACAAATGTGGGAAAAGATGATTGTTGGATTAACAGCTTTCCCATCTAGTATCATATAACTTTAACCCTCTGAGACCCACAATAGACCTGCTTTTGTCTTTTTTAGGGTGGTCCAGGGGGTCTTTAGGGGGAGATAGCAGGTCAACAGTAGATGTCACATAGAAGTGGTGTACATCATCTGAAAGCTGGAACCTGAAGATTAATTTGAAATGCAGCTCAGCACTGTGTGTCAAGTTCTTCTAGTGTGTCAAGTTGTTCTAGTCATAAATCAGAAATAAACATAACTATTCAAATAATTAGTGAAAGTGTATAATGGTTTAGAACATTATGATGGAAGTATATGATGGTCATCACCATGCTCTATTATGTCTCATAAGTTGTTGCAGCAATTTTTGGGTTGATATCATTTGTTACACAGATTTGGTGCTAAGTTTCATAATTTTTTATAACTCAAGAATTGATACAATTATGAATAATCCCTCCAAAATACCAAATTAAGATACCAAGACCTTGAGGAACACCAGAGAAAAAGCCATGCTGTAATTTGGTTTAAAAAACTTCTGACATTTTGAGATTTCTGCAAGATTGCATTTTTCAGCGATTGGATGGTGAGCACTTCTGTTGTGTAAACTGTGTATTATTATTGTCAATCTAGCTAAGAAAGCCATCCATCCTCTGAATGCTCAGAAACCCCCTTATTGTCACACTAGCTAGGAAAGCCATCCATCCTCTGAATGCTCTAGGTTTTAGTTTGATCTATCCATCCTCTGAATGCTCTAGGTCTCTAGTCTGATCCATCCATCCTCTGAATGCTCTAGGTCTCTAGTTTGATCCATCCATCCTCTGAATGCTCTAGGTCTCTAGTTTGATCCATCCATCCTCTGAATGCTCTAGGTCTCTAGTCTGATCCATCCCTCCTCTGAATGCTCTAGGTCTCGAGTTTGATCGCTCCATCCTCTGAATGCTCTAGGTCTCTAGTCTGATCCATCCCTCCTCTGAATGCTCTAGGTCTCTAGTTTGATCCATCCATCCTCTGAATGCTCTAGGTCTCTAGTCTGATCCATCCCTCCTCTGAATGCTCTAGGTCTCTAGTTTGATCCATCCATCCTCTGAATGCTCTAGGTCTCGAGTTTGATCCATCCATCCTCTGAATGCTCTAGGTCTCTAGTCTGATCCATCCTTCCTCTGAATGCTCTAGGTCTCTAGTCTGATCCATCCTTCCTCTGAATGCTCTAGGTCTCTAGTTTGATCCATCCATCCTCTGAATGCTCTAGGTCTCTAGTTTGTGGTTGTAATCATGAGGCTGTGATTATCCTAGAGGTCACCACAGGTCATTTTAGACAGTGAGGTCAATGAAATGTCTCCTATGGGGACTAACATCATCACACATGAATACAGTTGGGCTCATTGGATCCACCAGAGTCTCAGCTTTACAGTGATACCCAATTTATGGAATTCAAGACTGTTTAGGGACCCCAGTATGCAGAAATATTCAAACACACCTTTTTAGAATAGGAGACAATAACAAATTTAAACTGCATGGTTTTTGCCCCAAACGTCATGTGATTATCATAAAGTGGGCATGTCTGTAAAGGGGAGACTCGTGGGTACCCAGAGAACCCATTTACATTCACATATCTTGAGGTTTGAAAATAGCCATGCCAGTTTTTCCTCCTCAAAATTTAGCCTAACTTTGGAGCACTACTTAACCTCCTTACCGACAAGCAAATTTAATATATTCTAGCTCTAAAACTGAACCTGCAACAGCCTCTGAAAGACAGTAAAATCGTTTGCGATCGCCCGTGATCCTGTGGGTCTCAGAGAGTTAACAAGCTGTATGTACCAGACATGAGAGGCAAGGCGTAGCCTGCTACTTTGAGTTGTTGTGTTAACAGGATGTATAGCTTTTGGTGGAGGATGGACGTGTAGCACATCCAGCTTTCATGCAGGAGAGTTTGCGTTCTGTCACAGACCAAATGGCAAAATGCAGCATTCATAAAGGGCTTTTATCCAAAGCGCTTTACATTTTGCCTTTCATTAATCCATTTACACAAACTACGTTGCAAGGTGCTGGCCTGACCGTTGGGAGCAATCTGAGGTTCAGTGTCTTGCTCAAGGACACTAGTGAAACCAGGGACAGGACTCAAAGTCAGAGACAGGAGTTAGATTCAGACAGCATAAAAACAGGTTTGGTACACAGGGAGTCAGTCTGAGGAGAGAAGCAGACTTATGCAGTTGGGAGTAGACAAATGCGAGATCAAGTACACGAGCAGGGATCAAAAGTAAACCTTGAACACCAACACTAGAGGAATTTGCTGGAAAACTTGATACTGAGATCAAAGACGAAGTGGCACAGAGTGAAGAAAACACTAAATACTCAGGAGAAAGGGGAGGATAAACAGGAAGCACTAAATATGGAGGAATGAATGAATGACATGAAACAAAGAGAAACCTAGGTAGCAGAGCGGGATATGACAACTTGGACATGTGGACAGGAGGAGCCAACCCTGTGATTAGTGGATGACCAGCTGTACCTCCTGAACCCCAACCAACCTTAACCATATTAATCCTAACTACAAACTTTCTCTAACCTGGACCATGATGCAGTTGCCATGCACAGATATTGCAAAAATAATAAATTTGTGGCAGAATGCGTTCTGTCTGAGCAGCCCGTTCTCATTCCCAGGGCGTCAAACACTGAGGCTATTTTGACGGTCGTTGGTGTTCGGCACCCTTCAGTGACGGTATGAAACTCCCCGGGCGTTCCATTAACTATAACTATAACTACATTTATATAACACTATATACTGGAGTGTGGTGACGTAGTTTAAAGAGCTAGAAGACACGGCGGGCGGGGGAAGTGGATGGGTCCAACAAACACAAGGTTTTCATCCAGGAGGCCACTGTTTGTGTCCCGTGTTCACAACGTCCAGCGTCATTTTCACTGTACAAACATAGCTTTAAGCCCAACCATGCAGTTCTTGTAAAAAAAGACAAACGACATATGGGATCAAGTAAATAAGATATGCAACGATATCACCTCTGAATGAGACAATATTTAGTTGCCATAGTGATTTACTATGCAGTAGTTCACAATCCGCAATGAGCAAGAAATGACTGTCCCAAGGCTGTCTCCGCTGAGAGTCAAATCCTTTTCATTATGCCCCATTTTCAGTAAAAGAGTCACTTAGCTGAAAAACAAAGCTGATTCAGTATGCAAATGATCTCCCACATGTTCTGAAACTGCAGCCAACCGCAAATTCACTGGGATGGAGTTTTTCTGAGAGAGTTAATTAGTTTAAGTTTATCTTTGCCATAATAGAGTGACTTATCTCTTGTTGTGTAAAATAAATCATATTATTAGTTATGACAAGGAAACAAACCCCTTAAGTCGTAGAGACTGATGCTTGTGTTCCCGTTGTCCTCGTTGATTTTAAAATTTATTTTAGATTAAGGAAAATATTAAGGAGTCACAGAAACTAGCATCTGATGTTTTATTGATCTATAAGTTACATTGAAAACTGCCATAAAATATAGTTCTAGCTCAGCAAGGCCTCATCTCTTGAGGGCTGTTAACTGTTTTTCAATGAATATATTCAGGAGTTGGTGGAGACCAGAAACAGGAGAGTGAATATTGGACTATTCATCAGGTGGACACAAACATTACTCCTAATGAATGATAATCATGATGGATGTGTAAATACTGTAATAGGGCTGTCAATCCATAAAGTATTTTATCGTGATTAATCACATGATTACCCAGAGTTAATCACGATTAATCACAAATTAATCGTACATTTTTTATCTGTTCAAAATAGACCTTAAAGGGAGATTAGTCAAGTATTTAATACTCTTATCAACATGGGCGTGGACAAATATGCTGCTTTATGCAAATATGTATTTATTGTTTTAAATCAATTAGCAACACAAAACAATGACAGATATTGTCCAGAAACCCTCACAGGTACTGCATTTAGTATAAAACAATATGCTCAAATCATAACATGGCAAACTGCAGCCCAGCAGGCAACAACAGCTGTCAGTGTGTCAGTGTGCTGACTTGACTATGACTTGCCCCAAACTGCATGTGATTATCATGAAGTGGGCATGTCTGTAAAGGGGAGACTCGTGGGTACCCATAGAACCCATTTACATTCACTGATCTGGAGGTCAGAGGTCAAGGGACCTCTTTGAAAATGGACAAGACAGTTTTTCCTCACCAACATTTAAAAATTCTTGACAAGCTAGTATGACATGGTTGGTACCAACTGATTTATCAGGTGTTCTAGTTTCATATGATACCAGTATCTTCACTCTAGCTTTAAAACTGAGCCGCGACAACCTGAAAATTGCAAGTTGCGTTAATGCGTTAAAGAAATTAGTGGCGTTAAAACTAATTTGCGATGACGCGTTATTATCGCGTGGACTTTGGCAGCCCTTGTAAATAGGCAACTGTTTACCATGTTATCTTAAAAGGTGATGATACATCAATGTTGTCTTTACAACTATTGAACTGTTGCCCTCAAGTGGCCAAAAGTTATTGCAGGTTGGAAAATGTCTTACGACTGCTGTGTAATGTAATAAAAAGCAAAGAATCTGTGTGTCTGTGCGTGTGTGCGTGTGTGTGTGTGTGTGTATGTGTGTGTTTCCTTCTCATATCTTGAGAATCGTTCATCTGATCAACTTCACACTTGGTGGGTGTATTGCTGGGGATCCAAGGACGTGCAGCATCAAATTTTGTGCAATTTGGACATGCAACATAACATGTTCAATATTAATAAACTTTGAATAAACAAGCGAACAGCGCGCTCTGTGCAGCAGCGGGGGCGGGGCTTCATGGCTCTGAGTCCAACATGTCGTCCTTAGCAGGATGCCGGATATACTGACGTTACAACTCTTGTTCACTTCCCTTGAATAAACAAGCAATGAGCGGTTTTCTTCAAGCAGCACTTACGGGGGACAAGCAAATGGCCCATTCCATCTGGGCATGCACTCCATTTGCCAAAAATCTACATTACTGTTCTATATTCTCCTGCTTTACACTATGTAGGAGTTTTAGTTGTAGTATTAACAATATGCACATTATTTACAGATTTCTTTCAGATTGCTGTTATAATCAGTAGGCATCAGTCCAACAACTGTCGTCTACATCCCAGTGTATAGTGGAACTAAAAAACACTTTTATTTCGGTGATTGATAAAGACAGGCAGCTGATCTCTGGTGCCACAGGTTACCCCCCCGTGATTTTCTACCACAAAGTTCAACGTGTTCAGTCTTCTCACAGCACCTCCTCCCTGCAACCTGACAGATATCCCGCAGGTGTTTTTTTGCTTTTGAATGATGTCTTTATGTTGCAGTGATACGGGCTCAGTCAACACTCAGAGCGTATTACCTCAGGTGACCATCACACCTTGATATAGTGCAGGCTGGTGTACTGCAGGGGCTGCAGCTGGCAGGAAACGCTGCTTTAAAAATAGAAGAGTTTGTCTACTTTGGGGACACCTTGTACAGATGGCTTCATGGGTGATTTTATTATATATTAAAGGATCAGTGTGTCTCTATTGGCAGAAATGGAATATAATATTAATAAGTGTGTTTTCTTTAGTGTATAATCACCTGATAATAAGAATCGTTGTGTCTTCGTTAGCTTAGAATGAGCCGTTCATATCTACATAGGGAGCAGGTCTTTTTCATTGAGTCCTCTATGTTACACCGCCATATTTCTACAGTAGCCCAGAACGGACAAACCAAACTCTGTTCCTGCTTTGGCCGGAGTCGATAACGTGACTCTCTGCCGTCGCTCTCTCTCTCTCTTGCTTCACCACTCTCTTCCCAAGTATACACACACTCTATGCACTGACTCTGCTTCAGATGGCTCTAGAGATGGACGTTCATGTCTTCATGTCGGCCACCGTAGCTCTCCAACACGCTTGGCACTCGGGATAGGTTTCAGTTGGTTGTAATCTCGTCACCTCGATACCGCCATATCCTACACACTGGACCTTTAAAGGTTTAAATACACACTACAGGGAAACTTTGAAGTTTGTCTGTGTGAGGATCCTCCGAGTGCTCCACTTTCCTCCCACAGTCCAAAGACATACAGTTTAGCTCAACTGGCTATTGTATTGCTTATTTCCTGTAGGTGTGAATGTGATTATTTTTTTTTGTCTGTGTATGTCAGCCCCAGGCTGTATGCTCCCACTAGCCTGATGTGAGCGGAGAAGCCACCCCCCCACCTGCAACCCTAAACAGGATAAACGGGTAAAGATAATGGCTGGATGGATGGATGAATTTTTCCCATTTCAAGCTCTTTCCATGCTCTTTTAATACAAATTAAAACAGTAATACAAAAATATGCAATTGTCTACTTGAATTCACATGACAACTTGACAACTCTTGCTGATAATTGCTGTGGTACTGAGAATTGTGAAAAATAAAAATGGGAGAAAAGGACAGAGCAATGGTTATGTATTGTAACCCTAGTTCTAGAAGCACAGAGCAGCTCTCTGGAATTCTCTTTTTTTCTCTCCCTTTCTCCCTTTCCTTCACCCACGACTGTGTGTCAGTTGGATCCTGTCATTCATTCAGATGTCTCTGATCTGAGTCCCCATCCTCCAGCTCCGTCTTCAACACATTCTCACTCCCAACTCGACAAATACCACCGCTTGGTCAGCGTCCCTCGGCATTGGGTACCCCTCTTGTGTTACTTCTGGACGGACCGGGGACGTACATGTGTCCTTTCAAAATAATCTTCCGTTTTCACAGGAAGTTAAGTTTAGGCAACACAACCACTTGGTTAAGGTTAGGAAACAGTTGAATTTCACATAGAGCTATACAGGAATCCTAAAACCCAGAAATGAGTTAGCATTTTAGCACTTCTGGTTCCCTCGTCTGGAAGTCAATGGGTTTATTGAATGGGTTTTTAGTTAGATGCCTGAAATAAGGTCTGTGAGGTCACGGTAAGCGTATTGCCTCATTTCCGGTTGCCTGTCTTTCTGTGTGCTGCTGTGTTCTGTAGCTGCTCTAGCACATCCAGGGCAATATAGTTATATACTCTTCATTACAGCGGATAATTACCCGCTACATTTATATCTACACTAGTTCTGCTTAAGCACTCACACCTCACTCCTCTTTAGAGACTTAACCACACATTTTCAGCTCGGCTAACGCTAGCTGGGCTATCGTACCGTAGCATAACAGTAGCTTAGCAGTAGCTTAGCCGTTAGCGATGGCTTCTCCTCTCCCCTGCTCTCCTGTTCTCTCTCCTTCTCCTGTTCTCTCTCCTTCTCCTGCTCTCCCCTGCTCTGTGTGTCTTATGTTTAGTTATTCCTCTGCCTCCTTTAGAGCTAATGGTACATGTATTAGGTGTAGTGCATTCGCTGCATTGGAGGCGAGGGTTAGCGAGTTAGAAGCCCGGTTCTGCACTTTAGCTTTAGCTTCTTCTGTAGTTAGCCAGCCCCTAGCCGGTGCAGACCGGCCAAGCTTAGCTTCTGCTAGCCGTCCCCCGGCAACCCCCGAGCAGCCGGGAGGCTGGGTGACTGTCCGAAGGAAGCATAGTCATACCCTGAAGCCCACGGTTAACCACCAACCACTTCACGTTTCTAACAGATATTCCTCACTCAGCGACACACCCGCTGAGAAACCAACTCTGGTTATCGGCAGCTCCATTTTGCGGAACGTGAAGTTAGCGAAGTCAGCTGCCATAGTTAATTGCATCCCGGGGGCCAGAGCGGGCGACATTGAATCTGTTTTGAAACTGCTGGCTAAGGATAAACGTAAATACAGTAAGATTGTTATTCACGTCGGCGGTAATGACACCCGGTTACGTCGATCGGAGGTCACTAAAGTTAATGTCCAATCGGTGTGTGCATACGCAAAAACAATGTCGGACTCCGTAGTTTTCTCTGGTCCCCTCCCCAACTTGACCAGTGACGACATGTATAGCCGCATGAAGTCATTCCACAGCTGGCTGTCGTGGTGGTGTCCAGCAAACGATGTGGGCTTCATTGACAATTGGAACCCTTTCTGGGGAATTCCTGGTCTGATTAGGAGAGACGGCATTCATCCTACTTTGGATGGTGCGGCTCTCTTATCCAGAAATCTGACCAAGATTGTTGGTGGAACAAATCCATGACAAACCAGAGGTCATTCCAGGACGCAGAGCTGTAGTCTTACACACTTCTCTGCGCTTCCATTAGAGCAGTTACCCACCCATAGCTTAACCCCAAACCTAACTGAGACTGTGTCTGCCCCACCTAAATTAATTAAATCAAAAGTAAACAGAAGAGGAATTAAACATAATAATCTAATAAAATCTAACACTAGCACTGCAATAAAGCAACAAAACAGGAGAATTAAATGTGGACTCTTAAATATCAGATCTCTGTCATCTAAAGCTCTACTAGTAAATGATTTAATATCAGATAATCACATTGATTTATTTTGTCTTACTGAAACCTGGCTGTGTCAGGAAGAATATGTCAGCCTAAACGAATCCACTCCCCCGAGTCATATTAATACTCACATTCCTCGAGACACCGGCCGAGGAGGTGGAGTTGCAGCCATCTTCGACTCGAGCCTATTAATAAACCCTAAAACTAAACTAAATTATAACTCATTTGAAAGCCTTGTTCTTAGTCTTTCACACCCAACCTGGAAAGCACTACAGCCAATTTTATTTGTTATAGTGTACCGCGCTCCAGGCCCATATTCTGAATTTCTATCTGAATTCTCAGAGTTTCTATCAAGCTTAGTCCTGAAAACAGATAAAGTCATTATAGTAGGTGATTTTAATATTCATGTGGACGTTGATAATGATAGCCTCAGTACTGCGTTTATCTCTTTATTAGATTCAATTGGTTTCTCGCAGAACGTGCATAAGCCCACTCACCGCTTTAACCACACCCTCGACCTTGTTATGTCATATGGCGTTGAAATTGAACATTTAATTGTTTTTCCACAGAACTCTCTTTTATCAGACCATTATTTAATCACTTTTGAATTCTTATTACTAGACTATACACCATCAGATAAAAGTGTGTACACTAGATGTCTATCCGATAGTGTTGTAGCTAAATTTAAGGAAGCGATTCCATCAGCATTAAATTCAATACCATGTCTCAATATAACAGAGGACTCGTATGTTAATTTTAGCCCTACCCAAATTGATCATCTTGTAGATAGTGCTACAGACTCACTGCGAATCACACTTGATTCTGTTGCCCCTCTAAAAAAGAAGTTAGTAAAACAAAGGAAGTCAGCTCCATGGTATAACCCTCAAACACGCAAATTAAAGCAAGCATCGAGGAAACTGGAAAGGATATGGCGTTCCACCAAACAGGAAGAATCTCATTTAGTCTGGCAAGATAGTCTTAAAACATATAGGAAGGCTCTCTGTGATGCCAGAGCAGCCCATTACTCATCATTAATAGAGAAAAATAAGAACAACCCCAGGTTTCTATTCAGCACTGTAGCCAGGCTGACAGAAAGTCACAGCTCTATTGAGCCATGTATTCCTACAACCCTCAGTAGTAGTGACTTCATGAGTTTCTTTAATGATAAAATCATAACTATTAGAGACAAAATTAATCACCTCCTACCGTCAACTGGTACCAATTTATCCTCAAACTTAGGAACCTTAGAAACAGCTGTACAACCTGATATATATTTAGACTGCTTTTCTCCTATTGATCTCCACAAATTAACCTCACTGATCTCCTCATCTAAATCATCTACCTGTCTCCTAGACCCTATCCCAACTAAACTGCTTAAAGAAGTTTTACCTCTAGTTAGCACCTCTTTACTGGATATGATCAATGTGTCTCTACTAACAGGCTATGTACCACAGTCCTTTAAAGTAGCTGTAATTAAACCTCTTCTTAAAAAAAAACCCACTCTTGATCCAGAGGTCCTAGCCAACTATAGACCTATATCTAACCTTCCCTTTACCTCCAAAATACTCGAGAAAGTAGTTGCCAGTCAGCTGTGTGACTTTCTACAGAACAATCATTTATTCGAAGATTATCAGTCAGGATTTAGAGTGCACCATAGCACAGAGACAGCACTAGTGAAAATTACAAATGACCTTCTAATGGCATCGGACAAAGGACTTGTCTCTGTACTTGTCTTGCTAGATCTCAGTGCTGCTTTCGACACCATTGACCATGACATCCTATTACAAAGACTGGAACATTTAATTGGCATTAAAGGAACTGCACTAAGTTGGTTTAAGTCCTATTTATCAGATCGATCTCAGTTTGTACATGTCAACGATGAGTCCTCCATGTACGCCAAAGTTAGTCACGGAGTTCCACAGGGTTCTGTACTTGGACCAATTCTATTTACCTTATATATGCTTCCCTTAGGCAATGTTATTAGAAAACACTCCATAAACTTTCATTGTTATGCAGATGATACTCAATTATATCTATCAATCAAGCCAGACGAAACAAACCAGTTAACTAAACTTCAAGCATGCCTTAAGGACATAAAAACCTGGATGACCTGCAATTTCCTGATGTTAAACTCAGACAAAACTGAAGTTATTGTACTAGGCCCTGAGCACCTCCGAAACAAATTATCTAATGATATAGTTACTTTAGATGGCATTGCCCTGGCCTCCAGCACCACCGTAAGGAATCTGGGAGTTGTCTTCGACCAGGATATGTCCTTTAACTCTCACATTAAACAAACCTCACGGACTGCCTTCTTTCATCTACGTAACATTGCGGAGATCAGGCACATCCTGTGTCAAAATGATGCAGAAAAATTAGTCCATGCATTTGTTACCTCTAGACTCGATTACTGCAATTCCCTATTATCAGGCTGCTCCAATAAGTCTCTTAAGACTCTCCAGTTGATCCAGAATGCTGCAGCACGTGTTCTGACTAGAACTAGAAAAAGAGATCATATTACGCCTGTATTAGCTTCTCTACACTGGCTGCCTGTAAAATCCAGAATAGATTTTAAAATCGTCCTCCTCACCTACAAAGCGCTAAACGGTCAGGCCCCATCATATCTTAAAGAGCTCATAGTACCCTACTACCCCACTAGAGCACTGCGCTCACAGAATGCAGGGTTACTTGAGGTTCCTAGAGTCTCCAAACGTAGAATGGGAGCCAGAGCCTTCAGCTATCAAGCTCCTCTTCTCTGGAACCAGCTCCCAGTTTCAGTCCGGGAGGCAGACACCGTCTCTACATTTAAGAGTAGGCTAAAGACTTTCCTCTTTGATAACGCTTATACTTAAGCTGCTATAGGCATAGACTGCCGGGGGACTTCCTATGACACACTGTCATAAGGAACTTCCTATGACACACTGAGCTCCCCTCTCCTTCTGTATATACTCATGTCCCATGTCCATGTTGTTACTAACTTCATTCCTTCCCGGGAGTCCTTGTGCCTCCTTGTCTCGCAGCTAACCGTGGAGCGGGGTCACACCTGGAGTGAGGTCATACCTGGAGCGGGATCACACCAGGGAGCGAGGTTATACCTGGAGCATGGGTACACTTGGAGCAGGGTTTCACCTGGATCTTGGTGGTCTCCGGTATTGTGGCTGCATCTGCTGCCGCGTCGGTGCCTGCTTGACACCAACTGCTACCATCCCTAATTAACTACGTCTGTACGAGGGACTACCAATGCTAACGAGGGATTTCCAACACCTAATGACAATGTGGCAGCCTGGAGAATAACACTTCTCAATCACTGCCAAAGACATCAAGAGCTCCCAGCAAGCATGCTGATGCTGCAGGAACCAATGCACGGGCATTGATCGCAGGGACGTCCCACACCAATACACATGGACGTACTGAGGAGAGATGCTGGACAGTGCTGGCTTTCCGATAGTTGTATTATCACTCTTTCCATCCACCACTATTGGTTTTGTGTTATCAGCCCTACTTGTATTAGTTATTACAGCTGCTAGACTGCTATTGTGGCTGCTTCTATATCTCTCTCTCTCTATCTCTCTCTCTCTCTCTCACTCTATCTATCTGTCCCCCCAGCCGGTCTCGGCAGATGGCCGCCCGCCCTGCGCCCGGTTCTGCTCCAGGTTTCTTCCCAGTAATCGGGGAGTTTTTCCTGGCCACAGTGCGCTTGGTGGATCCTGTTGGGTCTCAAAACTATGGTGTACGGTCATAGACCTGCTCTACATATAAAGCGTCTTGAGATAACTTCTGTTGTGATTTGACGCTATACAAAAATAAATTGATTTGATTTGATTTGATTTGATTTGATTCACACAAGTCGAAGAGATTTTAACGTTTTGTTCTACGACATAAAATACATCAAATGCTGAACAATACGTGTAAGTATAATTAACGTGTGTTTGCCACAGAGCTTATTTTCTGCAATAATCCAAAACCCAATGGAACAATCCCATTGGCTGTTAGTGGAGGGAACCAGGGCGATGCTAACTCTATTAACTTAACGCACCAGCGACTCACGTGACCCACGGGACTGACAATACCGACGAGTCATGTGAATAACGACAGACGTGACAAATAAGTCAAAATTACTTTTAGTTTACAAATGTTCGCCTGTCTATCTTGATATTTTTTCTTGTTTTGAGTCTCTGGGTTATCTTTTAAATGCCCAGCATCAGGTACCGTGTTTTTTAATCTATAGGCAGCCCATGGATAACACTGGTTTTATTGAAGAATTTTCTGAGCTTCTTTCATTTATTATGGCCAAATATGATAGAGTTCTTACTTTTACTGCCAATTTTGTTAACCTCCTTGAGTCTTTTAATTATTTGTTAAAAAACCTACTCTTAATAAAGGACACACCCCTGACCTTGTGCTGTCTTATGGTGTTTCTCTAAATACAATTTAATTGCTCGATTTTAATGTCAAGGCTGTGATCTTCCATACCTTGCTCCCACTTCCTGCCCATAGACCATCTACCTGTATCCCCTGTCGGTCTTTTAATTCCAAGGCAGCTAGCAGTTTCTGTGAAAAGTTTTTAGCTTCCTCTGTCCGTGATACCCTTAATCAGAAGGCTCTCTCCGTTAAATAAAAATGCAATTGCCTACTTGAATTCACATGACAACTTGACAACTCTTGCTGCTAATTGCTGTGGTAATGAGAATTGTGAAAAATAAAAATGGGAGAAGAGGACGGAGTGAGAAACAGAGCAATGGTTATGGATTGTAACCCTAGTTCTAGAAACACAGAGCAGCTCTCTGGTATTCTGTTTTTTCTCTCCCTTTCTCCCTTTCCTTCACCCAGGACTGTGTGTCAGTGGGATCCTGTCATCCATTCAGATGTCTCTGATCTGATGTACGATCCTCCAGCTCCTCGTCTTCAACACAGAAAAAACGCTTGAGGGCTTTTATTTTGAAATGAAAGCAGGAGGTGTTGATTTAAAAATAAATCTTTACTTTTTTTTATGTCTGTGACATATTCTACAGATACAGACATTGAAACTGTAGTAATGTTGCTGATATGATGTCAATATACTGTCAAACGATCACCTTCCCTGTCCGGTCCGGGCTTGAGACGCTGCTGTAATGACAGTGACCTGGAGTCTGTGAGTTTGATCCCCGCTCTGGCCTCCGATGCTCCACCGCTGCTCCAGCCATTCCTGAGATGCCGGCTTTGTCTGCTGATGACGATAATGTTTCCTTGGTGTCTTAGTACCTTGGTGATGGCCACTGCTCCGGAATGCATTGGGCTACAGATTCCCCCACCCAAACCCATAAGCTGTCTTCAGCACAGCGTTTATGGCCCAGCTCGTACAGCTGGTGTAGGTGGAGCAGTTACGGTGCAGGGCCACACTGAGGCCTCTTGCCCCAGCGTGCCCCTCCTAGAAGAGGGCCCCACGGCCCACCTGCTTCCTTAATCAGCTAGGCTGACAGGTCGTGGAGGTGGTGTAGCTATCAACAACTACAAATGTTCGCCTGTCTCTCTTAATATGTTTTCTTCTTTAGAGTCTGCATCAGGTACCGTGTGTTTTAATCTATAGGCTGCCCATGGCCAACACTGGTTTTACTGAAAACATTCACTAAGCTTCTTTCTTTTATTATGGCCAAATATGAATTGAGTTCTTACTTGTACTGCCGATTCTATTAACCTCCTTGAGTCTTTTAATTATTTGTTAAAAATCCTACTCATAATAAAGGACATACCCCTGACCTTGTGCTGTCTTATGGTGTTTCTCGAAATAATATTGAATTGCTAAGTGAGAAGGAGAGAACGGCGGTGGTACAGGGCACCAATGCTCCCGGTCGCTTCCACTTCACAAAATGCCTCGGTCGAGACGCCCCGGCATCGTCCACCACGTGGACGTGAATTTCAGAAATGATTGTTCCCATTAGTCACTTAGACACAAGGACAGGGGAATATAGGGTCCAGGTTGAAATATACCAAAGTCCCCCTTTAATGCTGAGCTCAGTGTCACATAGGTCGACTGTATGTTTAACCAGTGGGAGGTGTTGGTGTCATGATTCCATTCATGACCTCAGCCTTCCCAGTGTGTCTTTTCCCTTTTTCCCTGTGTGCCCAGTTCCCTGTCTGTCTAGTGTGGCCGTGTCTGGCTGTGTGTGTGTGTGTGTGTGTTTACGAGGCTCTTCTCCCCGGCAGACTCTCGGGGTGCATCCCAAAGCTCTTAATTGCATCCCCGTTTCCCTCACTTGCGTCTTTTCCTTGCGTCTTAGTCCCTCCCACCAGGGAAGCATGGAGAGACGCAAGGAAACCATGCGAGGCGAGAGGAAACAAGGAAATATGTTTTAAGAGAAATGAGACGTCCTTTCCTCTGAAGCGTCACGTGAAGCGACGTCCGTTTCTGATAACAGCAGCAGCTGATTACAGCTGGATCAGCTGTCAATCGGCTTTAACAGCTGTTTATGTCTGAACTGGTCTAATACTAATAAAGACACTCAGTTATGATGTGTGGCAGAGCAGCAGTGTTTCCTCTCTGTAGCCTGTTACGTGTTTAACTAGAATAGCACTCGGAGAGCACAGATCTCCCCCCACCCCTCCGCTCAGCTTGCGCCATCATCCACAAGTATTGTTGTTTATGTTGAGATCAGCTGTACGTAGCGGAGCATCGTAAAACACTTCATTCAAACTGGACAGAAACAAAATAAAACTCACCTAAACCGTCGTCGTTACTCTTTCCAACAAACACCAAATGTGCTATGGTCCAACTCAACTGTGATTTCACCGAGTTTAATGTGAAAAAATGCTGATTCTACAGGTGCCCCCCCTCCCTCCATCCCCCTGCTCTCTCTCTGTCTCTCTGCAGGCAGAAGGAAAGATGCAGGGTGACGCGTCATCAGTTACACTGTGCATGCCTTAAAGCCTGTGGTGTTAATGCACAGGCTGAACGGAACTATTAAAAAAAAGTCCCGAAGCCGGATCATGATCCGGATCACCACCAAAATCTAATGAATTGTTCATTGTGCCACACCCCACCCCTCCAAAAAATGTCATTCAAATCCATCATAGACTTTTGGAGTAATCCTGCTAACAGACAAACAAACAAACAAAACCAGCGCCAGTGAAAACACAACCTCCTTCCTAGGCCTTCAGCCTTGGCGGAGGTAACAAACACCTGCACAAAAATAACAGCTGCAGTCTGTATTTATACTGTGGACTGAGTCCTGCTGAGATATCTTTATATTATTTATTCATTATTCTGATTGTGAATTAATTATTTAATAAGCCAGAATATGACTATGGTGTCTTTTGAACACTGGACATTATTTATTAGGCTCAATGTTTCAGGGAAAATGTAAATGATATAACTCATATCAAACCCGATGCTCAGGAATTATCAGCCACATGTGATGGAATGGAAATGACGATAAATGATGTAAAGGTGTTTGTTGCTGACAGACAGACTCTCCTTCTCTCTCTGACTTTAATAGTATCCTTAATAAAAGTTAACGGGGAAATAACAGATCATGAAGAGAAAACTCTTTCTTATAAATGCAGAAAGCTGTTCTAGGTTTGTTTGTCAGCTCTTATAAAGCTCTTTCAGTGTCAGGCTGCTTCACTCGCAGTGTGTGAAGGAGAGATACTGCAGGTCCTTCTTCTGCTGTTCAGAGCTTCAGATAACACAGATTTTAACTAGATGGTGAATCAGAAGACAACTAAAATATAAAACGTTTAATCTGTGATCTGTCTTCACTCTGGTATGAAACTCCAGTGATGTTGAGAGGTCAAGGTATCAGATCAGTCCGGTCGGCAGCAGCGTCCAATCAGTAACTGATATCCAATAAGGGGGCGTGTCTATCAGCAGCAGCGTCCAATCAGTAACTGATATCCAATAAGGGGGCATGTCGGTCGGTAAAAGACTTCCGTGAAGGCTGCTCTCGTGTATCCTCGCTCCTCACGCCTCGCTCCTTCGTGCAGAAATAAGAGCTTTGTGACGGTTTTCAAGATGGAGCACCAGAACAACTTCCGGTTCAAGCGAGGATCGAGGAGCGAGGAAACAACAAATAAGAGAATTGAGATGCACCCTCTCTCTCTCTCCCTGATGCAAATAACTCACCTGTTCAACCTGTGCGGCTGCATCTCATTTAATCATCCACCTCAGCATAAATACCACGGCTCTCCACTCACTCGTCGCCAGATCGTTGACTCAACCCCAGTGGTAGCTTCACCTCGGCCGCTCAGCCTTGTTACTTACTGAGAAATCTAGTTCATAGTTTTTGATTTCGTTTGTGTTCTAACATTTTGTTCTCCAGGCCTGCCTGCCTGCCCTGCTCATTCCAGCCTCGTCATTCATCCATTCCATTTCACAATTTATTTTTTTTGGCAATAAAGCCTTTGTTCAACTTCCCGCCATCATCTGTGTCTGCGTTTGGGTGCAGAATCACACTGATCGTAATAATTGTCATAGCTGATAACGTACTGTTACATACATATACAGGCTACATTCTGCTTCCTGTGCTCAGATTTTATCAGCTAATCTTGGATGTGTTGTTATTAATTCCAGTGTGCCTAGAAGCACAGAAGCACAAGGCAAAGCCTTGTGCAAAGCACACTGGTCTATTATTCGACGCGTTTATTCCAGTGTGCCTAGAAGCACAAGGCAAAGCCTTGTGCAAAGCACACTGGTCTATTATTCGACGCGTTTATTCCAGTGTGCCTAGAAGCACAAGGCAAAGCCTTGTGCAAAGCACACTGGTCTATTATCCTGCGGGCTTATTCCAGTGTGCCTAGAAGCACAAGGCAAAGCCTTGTGCAAAGCACACTGGTCTATTATCCTGCGGGCTTATTTCTTATTCTTCTTCTGCCAAACTTTGGCACGCTACTCCTCCGGCAGCGTTGCCAACACCTGTACAAAAAATACATCAAAACGTGCGGAATGATCGGGAATCGTGTGCTATGACCTGGCTAAGAGATTCGCGCAGCGGTTTCCGAGAAAATCGCGCGAAAGTGCGATTTTTTTCTCCATTGGAATGCATTGAAAATCGACGTGAAGAGTGCTCATAAACACTCCTCTTTGGGGCCATACAGAGTCGCCATACTTTAACGTAGAAACGGGATTAAAAGTTTAAACGGGTCACGAGACTTGGGACTTTATTTGGCCAAATGGACATTTTTTGATAGCTGGCACGGTTTTCACGAAATCACAGTTTACGTTTTGTGAAATTTTCAGACCGTTTCAGATTTTATAATGGGTGTGTATTGCGTGGGTCGTTAAGGGCTAGAATCGCGCGAAAGCGCGATTTTTTTCTCCATTGGAATGCATTGAAAATCGACGTGAAGAGTGCTCATAAACACTCCTCTTTGGGGCCATACAGAGTCGCCATACTTTAACGTAGAAACGGGATTAAAAGTTTAAACGGGTCACGAGACTTGGGACTTTATTTGGCCAAATGGAAATTTTTTGATAGCTGGCACGGTTTTCACGAAATCACAGTTTACGCTTTGTGAAATTTTCAGACCGTTTCAGATTTTATAATGTTTGTATTGCGTGGGTCGTTAAGGGCTAGAATAGCGCGAAAGCGCGATTTTTTTCTCCATTGGAATGCATTGAAAATCGACGTGAAGAGTGCTCATAAACACTCCTCTTTGGGGCCATACAGAGTCGCCATACTTAAACGTAGAAACGGGATTAAAAGTTTAAACGGGTCACGAGACTTGGGACTTTATTTGGCCAAATGGAAATTTTTTGATAGCTGGCACGGTTTTCACGAAATCGCAGTTTACGTTTTGTGAAATTTTCAGACCGTTTCAGATTTTATAATGGGTGTGTATTGCGTGGGTCGTTAAGGGCTAGAGCGCGTGACATCATCGCTAGAGTGCGGGAAAGCTTTGAAATCTTTTGAAAATTTTCCGAACAAATTGCTTTGTAGCCCACAACGTCCACTCCTCATACACAATTAATACATCAAAACGTAGGTATTTTTGTGCCGGTCGCAAACATGTAGCTATGGAATCAGTCGAACTTACACATTTGGCAACACATGCCTGAACGTGAGAGCAACTGCAGGCTTCGCTCCCATAGGGCCCCATATTAAATTTCACAGAATCTTTTGGATCAGAGAAAAAAGTTAATACTTTTCAAAACTGCCGCCGAAGTCACATTTTTGACACTACAGACCCAAATGTCACACCATTTGTTCATCAGAGACTCCTAACTGGTCTCATGAACAATCTAAGCGATAGGAGTCACGGTTTCTGTCGTAGAAGCACTTTTATGACATGTACGTCTCTGGTTAACTCCTATTATAAACTGCCCCACTGCAGCAGTGGCCAATCACCACGGCAACTTCAGATTGCTGCTAGACAGCTGATTCACATTAGCCAATCAGAGCAGGCTGACTAACACACACACGCACACACACACACACACACACACACACACACACACATTTTAACTATGTAACTCTTATTAGCAAATAGGCCCACAGTTATAGGAGGAGCACAGCTCCTCCTATAACATTTATACATTATAATATATAATTTTATACATTATAATTTAAACATTATAATATACATTTAAACATTATATACATGCATTATAGGCCTACAGTAGCATACAGGCCTACAGTTATAGGAGGAGCTTCGCTCCTCCTATAACATTTAAACATTATAATTTAAACATTACAGTAGTAGGCCTACAGTAGCGTACAGGCCTATAGTTATAGGAGGAGCGAAGGAGCAGTGTTAATGTAAATGTACGTTGTTTTGATTTCAAATGTAAACTCACTTTCATAGGGCAGACTATATCTGGTCACATTTTTGAAACTACAGACCCAAATGTCGCACCATTTGTTCATCAGAAACTCCTAACTGGTCTCATGAACAATCTAAGCGATAGGAGTCACGGTTTCTGTCGTAGAAGCACTTTTATGACATGTACGTCTCTGGTTAACTCCTATTATAAACTGCCCCACTGCAGCAGTGGCCAATCACCACGGCAACTTTTGATTGCTGCTAGACAGCTGATTCACATTAGCCAATCAGAGCAGGCTGACTAACACACCCACACACACACACGCACACTATTTACTGTATCACGCCATTTCAGTGAGCCAGCATGCTCTAAACCAGGGCTTCAATGGATCAGGGCCATAATTAATGTTATTAATTACACCTGTGATTAAAAGCCCCCAACTCTCATTGTATGATAACAGGAAACTAGGTATTCTCCTACTTTTCAAAATAAAAGCCCTCAACTCTTACTTCATAATAACAGGAAACTAAACACTCCTCTCGGCCCCCCAATCACCATGGCAACCAGTGACAGAATGATCGGGAATGGTGTGCTATGACTGTTCTAAGAGATTCGCGTAGCGGTCTCCGAAAAAATCGCGCGAAAGCGCGATTCCTTTGCTCCATAGGAATGAGTGGCAAATCGAAGTGAAGAGAGCTCAAAAATACTCGTCTTTAGGGCCATACAGAGTCGCCATACTTTAACGTAGAAAAATGATTAAAAGTTTAAACGGGTCACGAGACTTGGGACTTTATTGGGCCTATCATCCCCCTCTTCTAACCTCACTATGGTCCTCAGACCCCCCCCCAGCACCAGGCACACTGGTCAAAATTTCTTGAGAAATTTTCTAGTTCCAGTGTGCCTAGAAGCACAAGGCAAAGCCTTGTGCAAAGCACACTGGTCTATTATTCGTCGGGCTTATTCCAGTGTGCCTAGAAGCACAAGGCAGAGCCTTGTGCAAAGCACACTGGTCTATTATTCGTCGGGCTTATTCCAGTGTGCCTAGAAGCACAAGGCAAAGCCTTGTGCAAAGCACGCTGGTCTATTATTCGTCGGGCTTATTCCAGTGTGCCTAGAAGCACAAGGCAAAGCCTTGTGCAAAGCACGCTGGTCTATTATTCGTCGGGCTTATTCCAGTGTGCATAGAAGCACAAGGCAAAGCCTTGTGCAAAGCACACTGGTCTATTATCTTGCGGGCTTATTCCAGTGTGCCTAGAAGCACAAGGCAAAGCCTTGTGCAAAGCACGCTGGTCTATTATTCGTCGGGCTTATTCCAGTGTGCCTAGAAGCACAAGACAAAGCCTTGTGCAAAGCACACTGGTCTATTATTCGTCGGGCTTATTCCAGTGTGCATAGAAGCACAAGACAAAGCCTTGTGCAAAGCACACTGGTTTATTATCCTGCGGGCTTATTCCAGTGTGCATAGAAGCACAAGGCAAAGCCTTGTGCAAAGCACACTGGTCTATTATTCGTCGGGCTTATTCCAGTGTGCCTAAGCACAAGGCAAAGCCTTGTGCAAAGCACACTGGTTTATTATCCTGCGGGCTTATTTCTTCTTCAGCTTCTGCCTAAACTTTGGAACGCTACTCCTCCGGCAGCGTTGCCAACACCTGTACAAAAAATACATCAAAACATGCGGAATGATCGGGAATCGTGTGCTATGACGTGGCTAAGAGATTCACGCAGCGGTTTCCGAGAAAATCGCGCGAAAGCGCGATTTTTTTGCTCCATTGGAATGCATTGAAAATCGACGTGAAGAGTGCTCATAAACACTCCTCTTTGGGGCCATACAGAGTCGCCATACTTTAACGTAGAAACGTGATTAAAAGTTTAAACGGGTCACGAGACTTGGGACTTTATTTGGCCAAATGGAAATTTTTTGATAGCTGGCACGGTTTTCACGAAATCGCAGTTTACGTTTTGTGAAATTTTCAGACCGTTTCAGATTTTATAATGGGTGTGTATTGCGTGGGTCGTTAAGGGCTAGAGCACGTGACATCATCGCTAGAGTGCGGGAAAGCTTTGAAATCTTTTGAAAATTTTCCGAACAAATTGCTCTGTAGCCCACAACGTCCACTCCTCATACACAATTAATACATCAAAACGTAGGTATTTTTGTGACGGTCGCAAACATGTAGCTATGGAATCAGTCGGACTTACACATTTGGCGACACATGCCTGAACGTGAGAGCAACTGCAGGCTTCGCTCCCATAGGGCCCCATATTAAATTTCACAGAATTTTTTGGATCAGAGAAAAAAGTTACTACTTTTCGAAACTGCCGCCGAGGTCACATTTTTGAAACTACAGACCCAAATGTCGCACCATTTGTTCATCAGAGACTCCTAACTGGTCTCATGAACAATCTAAGCGATAGGAGTCACGGTTTCTGTCGTAGAAGCACTTTTATGACATGTACGTCTCTGGTTAACTCCTATTATAAACTGCCCCACTGCAGCAGTTGCCAATCGCCACGGCAACTTCAGATTGCTGCTAGACAGCTGATTCTCATTAGCCAATCAGAGCAGGCTGACTAACACACCCACACACACACACACACACACGCACACACACACGCACACTATTTACTGTATCACGTCATTTAAGTGAGCCAGCATGCTCTAAACCAGGGCTTCAATGGATCAGGGCCATAATTAATGTGATCAATTACACCTGTGATTAAAAGCCCCCAACTCTCATTGTATGATAACAGGAACTAGGTATTCACCTACTTTTCAAAATAAAATCCCTCAACTCTTACTGTATGTTAACAGGAAACTAAACACTCCTCACGACCCCCAATCACCAAGGCAACCACTGACAGACACGCACGTAGCGAAAGGGCCTACAGTTATGACCTCACTATGGACCTCAGACAGTCTGAATCTGCCACCCCCTCCACACACGCACCACCCCTAGCCCCCACCCCCCCCCCAGCACCAGGCACACTGGTCAAAATTTCTTGCGAAAATTTCTAGTTTTCTTCTTCTGCTTCTGCCTAAACTTTGGCACGCTACTCCTCCGGCAGCGTTGCCAACACTTGTACAAAAAATACATCAAAACGTGCGGAATGATCGGGAATCGTGTGCTATGACCTGGCTAAGAGATTCACGCAGCGGTTTCCGAGAAAATCGCGCGAAAGCGCAATTTTTTTGCTCCATTGGAATGCATTGAAAATCGACGTGAAGAGTGCTCATAAACACTCCTCTTTGGGGCCATACAGAGTCGCCATACTTAAACGTAGAAACGGGATTAAAAGTTTAAACGGGTCACGAGACTTGGGACTTTATTTGGCCAAATGGAAATTTTTTGATAGCTGGCACGGTTTTCAAGAAATCGCAGTTTACGTTTTGTGAAATTTTCAGACCGTTTCAGATTTTATAATGGGTGTGTATTGCATGGGTCGTTAAGGGCTAGAGCGCGTGACATCATCGCTAGAGTGCGGGAAAGCTTTGAAATCTTTTGAAAATTTTCCGAACAAATTGCTCTGTAGCCCACAACGTCCACTCCTCATACACAATTAATACATCAAAACGTAGGTATTTTTGTGCCGGTCGCAGACATGTAGCTATGGAATCAGTCGGACTTACACATTTGGCGACACATGCCTGAACGTGAGAGCAACTGCAGGCTTCGCTCCCATAGGGCCCCATATTAAATTTCACAGAATTTTTTGGATCAGAGAAAAAAGTTAATAGTTTTCGAAACTGCCGCCGAGGTCACATTTTTGAAACTACAGACTACAGACCCCTCATTTGTTCATCAGAGACTCCTAACTGGTCTCATGAACAATCTAAGCGATAGGAGTCACGGTTTCTGTCGTAGAAGTACTTTTATGACATGTACGTCTCTGGTTAACTCCTATTATAAACTGCCCCACTGCAGCAGTTGCCAATCGCCACGGCAACTTCAGATTGCTGCTAGACAGCTGATTCACATTAGCCAATCAGAGCAGGCTGACTAACACAGACACACACACACACACACACACACACTATTTACTGTATCACGCCATTTCAGTGAGCCAGCATGCTCTAAACCAGGCTTCAATGGATCGGGGCCATAATTAATGTGATCAATTACACCTGTGATTAAAAGCCCCCAACTCTCATTGTATGATAACAGGAACTAGGTATTCACCTACTTTTCAAAATAAAAGCCCTCAACTCTTACTTTATAATAACAGGAAACTAAACACTCCTCTCGGCCCCCCAATCACCATGGCAACCAGTGACAGAATAATCGGGAATGGTGTGCTATGACTGTTCTAAGAGATTCGCGTAGCGGTCTCCGAAAAAATCGCGCGAAAGCGCGATTTTTTTCTCCATTGGAATGCATTGAAAATCGACGTGAAGAGTGCTCATAAACACTCCTCTTTGGGGCCATACAGAGTCGCCATACTTTAACGTAGAAACGGGATTAAAAGTTTAAACGGGTCACGAGACTTGGGACTTTATATGGCCAAATGGAAATTTTTTGATAGCTGGCACGGTTTTCACGAAATCACAGTTTACGTTTTGTGAAATTTTCAGACTGTTTCAGATTTTATAATGGGTGTGTATTGCGTGGGTCGTTAAGGGCTAGAGCGCGCGACATCATCGCTAGAGTGCGGGAAAGCTTTGAAATATTTTGAAAATTTTCCGAACAAATTGCTTTGTAGCCCACAACGTCCACTCCTCATACACAATTAATACATCAAAACGTAGGTATTTTTGTGCCGGTCGCAAACATGTAGCTATGGAATCAGTCGGACTTACACATTTGGCAACACATGCCTGAACGTGAGAGCAACTGCAGGCTTCGCTCCCATAGGGCCCCATATTAAATTTCACAGAATCTTTTGGATCAGAGAAAAAAGTTAATACTTTTCAAAACTGCCGCCGAAGTCACATTTTTGACACTACAGACCCAAATGTCGCACCATTTGTTCATCAGAGACTCCTAACTGGTCTCATGAACAATCTAAGCGATAGGAGTCACGGTTTCTGTCGTAGAAGCACTTTTATGACATGTACGTCTCTGGTTAACTCCTATTATAAACTGCCCCACTGCAGCAGTGGCCAATCACCACGGCAACTTCAGATTGCTGCTAGACAGCTGATTCACATTAGCCAATCAGAGCAGGCTGACTAACACTCCCACACACACACACGCACACTATTTACTATATCCATTTCAGTGAGCCAGCATGCTCTAAACCAGTGCTTCAATGGATCAGGGCCATAATTAATGTGATCAATTACACCTGTGATTAAAAGCCCCCAACTCTCATTGTATGATAACAGGAACTAGGTATTCACCTACTTTTCAAAATAAAATCCCTCAACTCTTACTGTATGTTAACAGGAAACTAAACACTCCTCACGGCCCCCCAATCACCATGGCAACCACTGACAGACACGCATGCAGCAAAAGGGCCTACAGTTATGACCTCACTATGGACCTCAGACAGTCTGAATCTGCCACCCCCCCACCCATCCCCCCCAGCAACAGGCACATTGGTCAAAATTTCTTGCGAAATTTTCTAGTTTAATATTAGTGTTTCCTATAGTGACAATAACCTTGTCAGTAGTCTGGGTGAGTGCTCCTGTTCTGAGAGCTTTGTTCAGGCCTGGAGCCCTGCAGCAGGGTACATGAGCTAGCCAAACACTACTCGCTTGAACAGGAACCCAGGCCATGTGGCTATATTTATTTCCAACGCAGAGAGCTATGACTAAAACCTCTCCACTTCTCGTAGCTGGAGGTCACCTTTCTGGCTCTGCTCCCTGTATCTGGGCTGAGTTCTGTGGACACTGTGGTATATTTTCAGGAGTTGCACAGGACAGCGGGGCCCCTAAATGTAAACACACATGTTCTTATGCTCAGGAGTTACACAAAGACAGCGGGGCCCCTAAATGTAAACATGGGTAAACAGCATAACGGGGACGGAGGGTCGGACAAAAGTCAAGGGGTTGTAAGATAAACATGTAGGACACACATTGTTCTTATGCTCAGCTCGCATGTTGCATGACAGATGTTGCATAACATCTGTGCCCGATATAAGGAGGCGCGAGAGCCCCAAAGGGCAGGACTTTCAGATTCGACTTGAGACCTCCGGGCGCTCTAGACGCCCGTATGACATGTGTTGCTTGTTTGTAATAAACTCTATTATATCAGCAAGAACAGTGTCCTCGGAGCATCCTTCATCATCACTTCAACAGCACTGTCGCAGAAAAGATACGACAAATTTGGCGTCACGAATACAGGATCGGAAGTGGCCTCAGCGACAACTTCACAAAATGGTAAGCGCACTCGATTAAATGCTGGTCATTAATTGGGGCTGTTATGTGGAGTTGCTTGGACACACCGTAAATTAAGAACCTTCTTGTTATGGACATGTCCTGTTGATTTGATGTTTAAAGTGAGGCTCCGTGCTAAATTTAATGAAAAAAGGGGGAATGAATAGAGAAAAGAAAAAGGTAAAGAAAAGAAGTATGAGAAATACAAGGAATAGTTTAGAATAGCTTCATGGTAACTATAAGGTGTACTAAAGAGTATTGTGCAAGATTAACGCTAAGACACATGCATAAAAAATGCATATTAGACACTGAGTAACGATGGCTCTGACATAGTCCGGAATTAACTTAGAAAGACAAAATTGGGAAACCTGGATCCAGGTAATTTGAATAAATAAATGTAAAGAGTGTTAAGAGAGATAAGGAAATAAAGGAAATAAAGGAAATAAAGGAAATGATCATATGACAAGCCGCAAATCGGATAGAATAGAAAGCCCTCAAGTGGAGGAGCATGTAGTATGGGCCGCGATTAAAACCTGAAAACGACATCTTATGGTCAGTTTAATAACTGGAGAGTGTAGAATCACAATTCGAATGACCGTTACCACTCTGACGTTTGTTGACGAACGGTGTCTGAAGCAGCCTCTCGTCGAAGATTTTACACCTCAGAGGTAGCATAAATTTATGAGAAAAAGTAAGGAAATAGCGGCAGAAAGCATGCTGTACGAATGAAGATATCTAAAGTTGGAGTGAAGAGAATGTGTGTGTATGGACTTTGGGATGAGATGCAGCTGGGAAAAATGTGTGTGCGTAAAAGGGAAGGATGTGTGTGCTGGATGTGTGTGCTGAATGTGTGTGCGTAGGAGTAAGAGAATGTGTGTGTATGGACTTTGGGATGAGAGGAAGCTGGGGAAAATGTGGGTGTGTGACACTTGGGGCCATATGTGTGCCATAAAATGCATGGGAAGAGAATATATGTGTCAAAGTTAATAATTTGTAAGAATAGATACGTGGCCCGATGTATTGTATAAAACCATGAGCTTCTGTTTCCAGAAGACTAAATGAATTAAATAATGTAAAACATAAGCTGTTGATTGTGGGAATTGCTCTGGATCAGAGATCGAAGCGCACCCTCTCTGGATCACTGCTGTCACTCACGCCGTTGGGCGTGATGACACGGCCGGTAGGAGTGGACGCTTGTTTTCTCTGCAAAAGAGGGACTTCCGGGAGATACAGTAAAAGAATAAAACGATGAGCCACTGAAATGAGCCTGGTTACGATAAACGCATACACATAAGATAAATAACTATAAACCAGGACAAATAAAGTGGAGTTGTGTAACTGCAGTACCCGTATAACCCTTGGAAAAGAATAGAAACATATAATAATAAGAATAAAGAATGTATAAAACCATGAACTTCGTTTAAGAAGGGTAGCGTTTGAAACCCCCCCCCCCTCTCACTCGTCTCAGAATTCCCTAGAGGAGGTTGGAATGTGGGAGTATCCTTTGCCGTTTGAACTGTTTGGTTCAGTGGGGTTCACTAAGTGCTTTAATGTGTAGGTAGGGGTTTAAGTTAGGAGTAAAATTGATGATGCTGTTAAAGGGACCTAATGGGTTCACAAGAGACTAAATCATTGCATGTTTCTTGTCTGTTATGTCATTTATGGTGAATGAGATGTGGAAGAACACACACCAGAGAGGGAGATGCATGAAAATCCCCAGAGTCAGAATTCAGAAGGAGAGATCACCCAGGTTGTGGACAATGTTGATGTGTCTGTACACATTCCTGATGATGCCAGAAATGACTCGGCAGTTGATGGACAGGAAAGAAGATTTAGAGACATTGTCTTTCAACATGTCCCAGACCCAGCAGGACCTATTTCAGTTGCCTGCAAAGCGCCAGAGATATCAAAGGGCGGTGACTCCGCTGCAGGACAACCCAGGGATCCAGTTAGACCAAGGAGCCCGAGACCAGTTAGGAGAAGAGTCAAACCAGACCGTTATTAGAACCAGGGTTGAAGTAACCTTGGGAAAGTCAGTTAGGCTTCCATGTCAGTGTACAGAAGAAAATAGTGGTAAAGGGAAACGCAGAGTTCAGTGGGAAGATAACCATGGTAAGATCCTAGATCTGTCAGAGACAGTACCATTAGGGAAATATACATTAGTTAATGACAAAAGGAGAGTGAAGGTTGAGGGAGACTGTAGTCTCTATGTATATAAGCCTCAACAGGAAGATCAAGGTGATTACAGGTGTTCTTTTTACGATCGACATATTGGAAGTGAGCGGTCCGAGCTAGGATTTGGAGTTCGCGTGGTGTCTCTAGTAATACTAGGGGGGAATAAGAGTATAGATTCACAAGAGGTTGGGGAAACAAGAGAATTGACAACGATGACATCAACTCTCCAGACGAAAGCTGGACAGATGGAAGAGAAATCTACTCCTTCAATGGCAAAAGCTATTGAAAGTATAAATGCATCACATGTAACTACAAAGGCGCCTCAGGTGATATCTATAACGTCACCTCCTTTGAGTACTGTGATCAGAGCTAGGTTAGGAGGAACAGTTTACCTTCCTTGTCAATGTGGGAGATGGAATAATGGAGGTAACTTGTTTCCCAAATGGGAAAATAGTCGTGGTGACGATTTGCTGTTGACAAGACCTGACGATGACGTTGTGCCTCGTGATCAGAGGAAGTATATTTTGTATAATGAGGTTAGGTGGACGAAAATTAAAGATGATTGTTCCCTTGTCCTGCGTAACGTTACCCGGGAAGACGAAGGAGAATACATGTGTTCTTATGAAGAACCGGAGTTTAAATTTGTTCCATATCAAAATTATTGGATCACAGGTCGTGTGACTCGTAGAGTGTCACTCCTGATAAAAGATTTGGGGCCTATTGGAGTTTCTAGGGGTACTAAAGAAGTTCAGAAACAATTTACTACAGTAACCACTCCAAAGGTGATTAGTACACAGATAAAGCTTGTTCCAAAAACAACTAAGAATGTTCATACACCGACTCTGGCTACTACTCTAGTTATGACTTCAAAGGGGATGAATGCTACAACAGTGACGACATCCGTGGCATCTACGACATTTGTAAATACAACGCAGACATCTAATATGACATCTTGGACCTTTAAGGATGTGGTTAATTTAATCCAGAAGCAAGTGTCAAAAATAGAGCCTAGCGTGAACAGAAATAATGACATTGTTGAAGTTAGAGAACAGAGGATAGAAGAAAAGTATGTAGAGTCATCTACGACAGCTCAGAGGACTATTTTAAACATAGATAATAACTTTGCTGACTCTGATCAGACACCAGGGTACATGATGGATCAATACCATACAATACAAAAGAGAGACACTAAATGGAAGGCGTTTGGGTTTGATCCTTCAGTGTTACAAATCGCAGACCCTTGGGCAGGTAGGAACTTATGGTTTCAGCAAGTAACCCACTCCGTAAGATCGGTTGTGAAAACGGATAGTCCGTGTCTGGTGAAAATCCAATCGCCGAGCTCATGGCCTTCGATTTTAGAGACTATACCAGAACCACTAACCACTATGTGTCAAAGTTATGCATTATCATGGTTGCTGTATCACCAGCAGTCAGCAGGAGATACACTGATGTCTTGGTCAGTGCATCTGTTTAGGCCTAGATTTACTTGTTCTTGGTTGGCAGGTTTACCATATGTAAATGTACTTGATCAGCATGAAGATATCAGAACAGCGGTCCCTGATATAATGGAGGTGACAGCAGTGGGAGCTAACAGCTGTTTTTGTTCAAATACAACTCATGAAGGACCGGGAACGTTTATGGGGTTATCAAAGTGTGATAAATATATGATGGACTTGGGTAAAATGGAACGTGGGAATAGTAATGATTCGTATGAAGCGTCTTTTCAGGTACCACAACACAAAAAGAAGACAATTTTAAGGGTACATAATCAGATATTGCCGGGGAATGTGACTATCGGGAATTTCAAGGATATTTGGTGGGTCTGTGGTAATAAGGCATACATATTTCTACCATATGGGTGGACAGGATGCTGTTATATGGCACTGTTGAAACTTCCATATGAGGTTCTTACTAGCCAGAAGGGAGAAGGGCCAAAGGGGGTCCAATCTGATGTCGCTTCAAGTAGTAGGAGAAAACGTGAGTTGGCACAGTTTCACGAGTTGGAATCCTACCATTGGAGAATAAGTTTAGGAGAGAAGTGGGGTATTGGATTATTTCCATGGTATGGGGTAGCATTCTTGGCAGATCACATCGACAACATTACCTACACCTTGCAAGGCTTTGCGAACGAAACCATAAGAGGTTTCGAATTGTTGTCAAACACCCAGAGAAGTCACAGACTGACGTTGCTGAAACATGACATGGCTCTTGATTATATTTTGGCCAAACAAGGGGGCTTATGTGTTGCTTTAAATTTAACAGGAGATGCTTGCTATACGTTGATTCCTGATAGTTCTGACAATATGACTAGTGTCATAGAGGCATTGAAGCTCATAAGAGATGCGTTTGGCCCATCAGAAGACGCGGGATGGTCTGCAAACGCTTGGTTGCAGGATAAATTGGGGCCACTAGGAGCAGTGTTAGTTCAGGTTTTGGTAGCGCTCGTTATGTCGTTGTGCGTGATGTTTTGTTTTTGCACGCTGTTGTTGACCTTTGCAAAGGCCATGATAATTAAATGGGTTGGAGTTGTGCTGCCCGGCGATCAAACGCTGATGCCATTATTACACGAAGCTGACACGGACGTGGACGAGGATGACGCAATAAAGATCGAATTGATGGAGGAATATCCATTTTAAATATCTCAGAGGATTATAATCCTATTATTTACCTCTGTTTTTGCTTGCGTAGTTTGTAGTGTTGATTTGGGTTTGCTCTTTCGAGACTTTGTTTAGTCTCGAAGGGGGGGTATGGCAACAAATGAACAATATGATTAATGGACATTTATGAACAATATGATTAATTATTTCCCTCTCCGGGAACCATCACCTTAACGTGGTGGAGAGGTTTGTGTGTCCCTATGACCCTGAGGGCTGTGTTGTCTGGAGCCTCGTGCTCCTGGTAGGGTCTCCCATGGCAAATTGGTCTTAGGTGAGGGGCCGGACTAAGAATGGTTCACAAAAAACCCAATGACGACACGAGGCAGAGGAGGAGTTACCCGGCCCGGAGGAAGCCCGGGGCCCACGTCTGGAGCCAGGCCCAGACGGAGGGCCCGTCAACGAGCGTCTGGTGGCCGGGCTTGCCACGGAGCCCGGCCGGGGATACCCCGAAAAAGGAACGTGGCACCCCCCTCCTCTCCATCCTGTGGGCTCACCACCTGCGGGAAGAACCGCTTGGGTCGGGTGCGCTGCCACACGGGTGGCAGTGAAGGCCAGGGACCTCGACGGACTGGACCCGGGCGGCAGAGGCTGGCTCTGGGGACGTGGAACGTCACCTCTCTGTGGGGGAAGGAGCCGGAGCTTGTGCGGGAGGTGGAGCGCTACCAGTTGGATCTGGTAGGGCTTACCTCTACGCACAGCCTCGGTTCTGGAACCGTACTCTTGGATAGGGGTTGGACTCTATTCTTCTCTGGAGTTGCCCATGGTGTGAGGCGCCGGGCGGGTGTGGGGATACTCACAAATCCCCGGCTGAGTGCCGCTACGTTGGAGTTTACCCCGGTGGACGAGAGGGTCGCCTCCCTACGCCTTCGGGTTATGGGGGGGAAAACTCTGACTGTTGTTTGTGCGTATGCACCAAACAGCAGTTCGGAGTATTCGGCCTTCTTGGAGACCCTGAATGGAGTCCTGTATGGGGCTCCAGTAGGGGACTCCATAGTTCTCCTGGGAGACTTCAACGCGCACGTGGGCAACGATGGAGACACCTGGAGTGGCGTGATTGGGAGGAACGGCCTCCCTGATCTAAACCCGAGTGGTCGTTTGTTGTTGGACTTCTGTGCTAGTCATGGATTGTCCATAACGAACACCATGTTCGAACATAAGGATGCTCATAAGTGTACGTGGTACCAGAGCACCCTAGGCCGAAGGTCGATGATCGATTTTGTAATCGTATCATCTGATCTGAGGCCGCATGTTTTGGACACTCGGGTGAAGAGAGGGGCGGAGCTGTCAACTGATCACCATCTGGTGGTGAGTTGGGTCAGAGGGTGGGGGAAGACTCTGGACAGACCTGGTAAGCCCAAACGCGTAGTGAGGGTGAACTGGGAACGTCTGGAGGAGGCCCCTGTCCGAGAGATCTTCAACTCACACCTCCGGCGGAGCTTTTCTGGCATCCCTGTGGAGGTTGGGGGCATTGAACCCGAGTGGACGATGTTCAAAGCTTCCATTGCTGAAGCTGCGGCGGTGAGCTGTGGTTTTAAGGTCTTAGGTGCCTCAAGGGGCGGCAACCCTCGAACACCGTGGTGGACACCGGTGGTCAGGGAAGCCGTCCGACTGAAGAAGGAGGCCTTCCGGGATATGTTATCTCGGAGGTCTCCGGAGGCAGTTGCAGGGTACCGACGGGCCCGAAGAGCAGCAGCCACTGCCGTGACGGAGGCAAAGCAGCGGGTGTGGGAGGAGTTCGGAGCAGCCATGGAGAAGGACTTTCGGTCGGCACCAAAGTGCTTCTGGAAAACCATCCGGCACCTTAGGAGGGGGAAACGGGGAACCATCCAAGCTGTGTACAGTAAGGATGGGACACTGTTGACCTCAACTGAGGAGGTAATCGGGCGGTGGAAGGAGCACTTTGAGGAACTTCTGAATCCGACCAATACGCCCTCTATGGTAGAGGCAGAGCTGGAAGCTGATGGGGGACCATCATCAATTACCCTGGTGGAAGTCACTGAGGTAGTCAAACAACTCCACAGTGGCAAAGCCCCGGGGGTTGATGAGATCCGCCCAGAAATGCTGAAGGCTCTGGGTGGGGAGGGGCTGTCTTGGATGACACGTCTCTTCAACACCGCGTGGAAGTCGGTGACAGTGCCTAAGGAGTGGCAGACCGGGGTGGTGGTTCCCCTTTTCAAAAAGGGGGACCAGAGAGTGTGTGCCAATTACAGGGGTATCACACTGCTCAGCCTCCCTGGTAAAGTCTACTCCAAGGTGCTGGAAAGGAGGGTTCGGCCGATAGTCGAACCTCAGATCGAAGAGGAACAATGCGGATTCCGTCCTGGCCGTGGAACAACGGACCAGCTTTTCACTCTCGCAAGGATCCTGGAGGGGGCCTGGGAGTATGCCCATCCAGTCTACATGTGTTTTGTGGACTTGGAGAAGGCATATGACCGGGTCCCCCGGGAGATACTGTGGGGGGTGCTGCGGGAGTATGGGGTGAGGGGGGCACTTCTCAGGGCCATCCAATCCCTGTACGCCCAAAGCGAGAGCTGTGTTCGGATCCTCGGCAATAAGTCGGACTCGTTTCCGGTGGGGGTTGGCCTCCGCCAGGGCTGCGCTTTGTCACCAATCCTGTTCGTGATATTCATGGACAGGATATCGAGGCGTAGTCGGGTGGAGGAGGGTTTGCAGATCGGTGTGCTGAGGATCTCATCGCTGCTTTTTGCAGATGATGTGGTCCTGTTGGCATCATCGGTCTGCGACCTCCAGCACTCACTGGATCGGTTCGCAGCCGAGTGTGACGCAGTCGGGATGAGAATCAGCACCTCTAAATCTGAGGCCATGGTTCTCAGCAGGAAACCGGTGGTTTGCCTACTCCGGGTAGGGAATGAGTCCTTACCCCAAGTGAAGGAGTTTAAGTATCTCGGGGTCTTGTTCGCGAGTGAGGGGACGATGGAACGTGAGATTGGTCGGAGAATCGGAGCAGCAGGGGCGGTATTGCATTCGCTTTACCGCACCGTTGTGACGAAAAGAGAGCTGAGCCGGAAGGCAAAGCTCTCGATCTACCGTTCAATCTTCGTTCCTACTCTCACCTATGGTCATGAGGGTTGGGTCATGACCGAAAGAACGAGGTCGCGGGTGCAAGCGGCCGAAATGGGTTTCCTCAGGAGGGTGGCTGGCGTCTCCCTTAGAGATAGGGTAAGAAGCTCAGTCATCCGTGAGGGACTCGGAGTAGAGTCCTTGCTCCTTTGCGTCGAAAGGAGCCAGTTGAGGTGGTTCGGGCATCTAGCACGGATGCCTCCTGGGCGCCTCCCTTGGGAGGTGTTCCAGGCACGACCAGCTGGGAGGAGACCACGGGGAAGACCCAGGACTAGATGGAGAGATTATATCTCTACTCTGGCCTGGGAACGCCTCGGGATCCCCCAGTCAGAGCTGGTTAATGTGGCCCGGGAAAGGGAAGTTTGGGGTCCCCTGCTGGAGCTGTTGCCCCCGCGACCCGATCCCGGATAAGCGGTTGAAGATGGAGAAGATGGATGGATGGATGATTAATTTCACATTTATGATTTCTAATTTCACATTTTTACTTATAGAAGTGTTCTTATTCTGTGTTTGATGTTTTAATTTGTATCTGTTCTGTATGCAAAAGATACTGGTTTTCTTTTCTTTCATTCTAGAACATACTGGGGGAAGAACACTGTGAGGGTGGTGGATTGTCAGGGACTCCGATGGGCTGAATGGATTCAGACACTTCAAACATGAAAATACGAATGGCCTGAAGAACTCTGAACGTGGACTGTCGATACAACATCCAGAGTCAAGACGTCATCGATACTACACCGGCGTCAAGGCTGCTGAGAAACTACAGCGTTATACAGTCTTATGTCTTCTCTGAGATGCTACCTGAGTATTATTGAAAAGGAATTTTCTTTTTTGTGTATTACATGCTTGAGAAATGATGGTTTCTAAATATAATGGGACCTCAGATGTTTTCTTTTTCTTTTTCTCGATGTTTAGGGACAGTGGGGTAGGCAGGAAAAGGTCCATAGAAAGGTGCGATGGGTCGACCAGCCTGACTTTGGACATTGTTTTGTTTTAATTTGCTGAGAGTTCCATATGCATTTGCTTAAATCATTTCCACATACAAATTGCTAAAATTCCTCATTTCAGTGTTATGGAGTACTACGTATGGTCGCCTTGGCAGAGGGACCGTGAGAGAATTTTCCTGTATACATTGTTTAATACATTGTTCAAGAAAGATTAGCTGCCTGACAGGTTTTTCACTCTCACTTTTATACTCCATACAGTTGTTTCAATGGTAATAAGGACAGGGTGTTAAATTTGTTATGTTTATACACCTGTATGTTTCTTCTTTTATTTTTTCGAGACTTTGGGTAAGTCTCGAAGGGGGGAATATGTGGTATATTTTCAGGAGTTGCACAGGACAGCGGGGCCCCTAAATGTAAACACACATGTTCTTATGCTCAGGAGTTACACAAAGACAGCGGGGCCCCTAAATGTAAACATGGGTAAACAGCATAACGGGGACGGAGGGTCGGACAAAAGTCAAGGGGTTGTAAGATAAACATGTAGGACACACATTGTTCTTATGCTCAGCTCGCATGTTGCATGACAGATGTTGCATAACATCTGTGCCCGATATAAGGAGGCGCGAGAGCCCCAAAGGGCAGGACTTTCAGATTCGACTTGAGACCTCCGGGCGCTCTAGACGCCCGTATGACATGTGTTGCTTGTTTGTAATAAACTCTATTATATCAGCAAGAACAGTGTCCTCGGAGCATCCTTCATCATCACTTCAACAGCACTGTCGCAGAAAAGATACTACAACACCATAAAGGGGACCGTGTTAGACGCCATTTGTCTGTGAGGTTAAAACTAGGGTAGGTAACTCTCATTGGAGAAACCAGTAACAGTATGCTAGATTAAAAAAATGATCCAACTTAAAAACCCAGCCCAGTGTTGCCAACTTTTTTCCAATGAAATTAGCCAGCAGCACTAGCTCCAACAGGGCTCCCTCCTCCCAGAACCGTCCCAAACTACAACCTTAGCCGTCCCGAAATAAATGGGGACCGTCCCAAATTTAAAGTCTTTGTTCTTCTTCATTATCACTAGTTACAGTAATCATTCAAAGTGACCTTTAAAATAAATCTAACAATTCTTTTTCATAAATTTATAATTTATCCAAAACATTGTTTTTTTTTATTTTAAAAAGTAATTTTATTGATTTGTTATTTGTAATTTGTATGTTTGTTTTGATTTTGATAAAAATGCAGCTAAGTTAAGTTAAAATATTTTTGAATGTCTAAAAAGTAGCATTTGATCAAATAACAAGATTTTGCATATGGGCCCCAAAAAAGCCAAACGGACAAATTGTGATGGAGAGATCTCATTGCAGCCTTATTACCCAAAGGTGATGAAGAGGAGACAATTAAATGATGGGATGAAGAGGAGGAAGTAGGTAAACTAGAACATTTCGCAAGACATTTTGACCAGTGTGCCTGGTGCTGGGGGGGGGGAGTCTGAGGACCATAGTGAGGTTATAAGAAGGGGGATGATAGGCCCAATAAAGTCCCAAGTCTCGTGACCTGTTTAAACTTTGATTCATTTTTCTACGTTAAAGTATGGCGATTCTGTTTGGCCCTAAAGAGGAGTGTATTCGAGTGTTTTTGAGCTCCCTTCATGTCGATTTGCCATTCATTCCTATGGAGCCAAAAAATCGCGATTTTTTTTTTCGGGAGCTGCTATGCCAATCTCTTAGAAAAGTCATAGCAGACCATTCCCGATCATTCCGCATTGTGTGCATGTCTGTCACTGGTTGCCATGGTGATTGGGGGGCCGTGACGAGTGTTTAGTTTCCTGTTATCATACAGTAAGAGTTGAGGGCTTTTATTTTGAAAGCTAGGTGAATACCTAGTTTCCTGTTATCATACAATGAGAGTTGGGGGCTTTTAATCACAGGTGTAATTAATAACATTAATTATGGCCTTGATCCATTAAAGCCCTGGGTTAGAGCATGCAGGCTCACTGAAATGGTTACAGTAAATAGAGTGTGTGTGTGTGTGTGTGTGTGTGTGTGTGTGTGTGTGTGTGTGTGTGTTAGTCAGCCTGCTCTGATTGGCTAATGTGAATCCCCTATCTACCAGCAATCAAACGTTGCCGTGTCGATGGCCACTGCTAGGCACCCACCCTCACTGAGGCAGTTCATAACAGGAGTTAACCAGAGACGTACATATCATAAAAGTGCTTCTCAGGCAAAAACCGTGACACCTATCGCTTAAATAGTTCATGAGACGAGTTAGGAGTCTCTGATGAACAAATGGTGCGAAATTTGGGTGTGTAGTGTCACAAATGTTACCTCAGCAGCAGTTTCTAAATCTAGAAACTTTTGCTCTGATCCCAAAAAAACCTTCCAAATTTAATATGGGCCCCTATGGGAGCATAGCAGGGAGTTGCTCTCACGTTCAGGCATGTATCACCAGATATGTAAGTCTGACTGATTCCACAGCTACATGACTGTGACCGGCACAACATTTCCTACGTTTTGATGTATTAATTGTGTATGAGGAGTGGAAGTTGTAGGCTAGGAGCAATTTGTTCAGAAAGTTTTCAAAAGATTTAAAAGCTTTCCCGCACTCTAACAATAATGTCCACACTCTAGCCCTTAACGATCCACGCAATACACACCCATTATAAAATCTGAAATGCTCTGAAAATTTAATAAAACGTAAACTGCGATTTCGTGAAAAACCGTGCCAGCTATCAAAAAATTTCCATTTGGCCAAATAAAGTCCCAAGTCTCGTGACCCGTTTAAACCTGTAATCATGTTTCTACGTTAAAGTATGGTGACTCTGTATGGCCCCAAAGAGGAGTGTTTTTGAGCACTCTTCACGTCGATTTTCCATTCATTCCTATGAAGCAAAAAATCGCACTATTTTTTCAGACACCGCTGCGCGAATCTCTTAGTCAGGTCATAGCACACGATTCCCGATCATTCCGCACGTTTTGATGTATTTTTTGTACAGGTGTTGGCAACGCTGCGGGACGAGTAGCGCGGCAAAGTTTTGTGGGCGGAAGAAGCAGAATAACTAGAAAATGTATTTCCTGCTGAAAATGCGTGGGAATGCTGACCGCTAAAATGTATTGCTAAGCATTGCTGAAAATGCATAAATGTAAAATGACTTGCCTAAAAATGTTAAAGCTCAAATGCATTGCACTGCACTGCTGAAAACCCTAGAAGATGAAATGTACAACTGGCAGAGTTGGAAGTTGAACTGCATTAGCTAAAGAAACTAAAAGCTGAAATACATTGCTAGAAAAGCTGGAAGCTAAACTGTAATACTGTCAAAAGTGGTAAATCCGAATTTTCCTGAATAGGCGGAAAGAAGAAATGCTTTGTATGTATATCAGACAGATGAACTGCATTGCTAAACACAAACATAGACAGAGAGAGAGAGAGTAGTATTTGGGTGAAATTAACCTTTAAAATCTATAAGTTGTTACACAGAAAGTGGTATTTGGGTGGAAAGTAGCAGTAGGAGTTGTAGTAATAGTAGTAGTAGCAGAAGGAGCAGGAGCAGGGGCAGTAGTAGTAGTAGTAGTTGAGGCAGTAGGAGCAGCTGCAGGAGCAGTAGTAATAGTAGCAGTAGTGGTAGCAGTGACATCACTGGTAGTAGTAGCAGTAACAGTAGTAGTAATAGTAGTAGTGGTAAAAGTAGTAGTAGTAGTAGTAGTAGTATTAGTAGCAAAAGCAGTAGTAGTAGTATTTGTAGCAATAGTAGTAGTAATCGTAATAGTAGTAGTAGTAGCAGAAGGAGCAGCAGCTGTAGTAGTACTAGTATTAGTAGCAGAAGGAGCAGCAGCTGTAGTAGTAGTAGTAGAGTCAGTAGGAACAGAAGCAGTAGTAGTAGTAGTATTAGTAGTAGTAGTAGCAGCAGCAACAGTAGTAGTATTAGTAATAGTTGTAGTAGTAGTAGCAGCTAGAACGTCGTTAGACAAAATATAGTAGATAGAGTTACTCTATAGAGATTTTATTTTGAAAAAAAACCTTGTGCTGAGTTCCCTGTTAAGATACAGTTACCTTCTCTGTGTGTATGTGTGTGTGTGTGCGTGTGCGTGTGTGTGTGTTAGTCAGCCTGCTCTGATTGGCTAGTGTGAATCAGCTGTCTAGCAGCAATCAAACGTTGCCGTGGCAATGGCCACTGCACCCTCAATGAGACAGTTTATAATAGGAGTTAACCAGAGACATACATGTCATAAAAGTGTCTCTCAGACAAAAAACGTGAGTCCAATCGGCAAAATAATGTCATCAACAGAGAGAAGTGACTCTACCGAACGCATTGATGTCGTTTTTTTTGTGTGTGGAGTCAAAATGGGATCATGGAAGCAGGTTAGAAAGTCAACTTTTTGTCAGACATTTCCCGTCTGATTTAACATTGCTCTCTATGGAGCGGCTTGTTGGTCTTACTCTCACTTTTGTGACCCTAGAGACAAATGTGTAAGTCTGACTGATTCCATAGCTACATGACTGCGACCGGCACAAATATACCTACGTTTTGATGTATTAATTGTGTATGAGGAGTGAAAGTTTTGGGCTAGGGAGCAATTTGTTCGGATCATTTTCAAAAGATTTTTAAGGTCTGCTCCACTCTAGCGATGATGTCACGTGCTTAGCCCTTAACAACCCACGCAATACACACCCATTATAAAATCTGAAATGGTCTGAAAATTTCATAAAAAGTAAACTGCGATAAATAAAAAACTGTAAAAGTTATCAAAAAGCTGCGTGCGGGACGGATCGGGCACTGACAGTATGTGCTGCGTGCGGGACGGATCGGGCACTGACAGTATGTGCTGCGTGCGGGACGGATCGGGCACTGACAGTATGTGCTGCGTGCGGGACGGATCGGGCACTGACAGTATGTGCTGTGTGCGTGCGTGCGGGACAGATAGAGCACTGACAGTATGTGCTGTGTGTGTGTTTATGTTGTTAAGGAGGTTTAACAACAACTGAGCGCTACACAAAACGTTCAGTCATTTTCATCGCTGTTCATTCTAATATAAAAGGTATTTTTCTTTCTATCATCCCAAAATTAATTTTTGTTCGGCCCCAGGTCGATGGAACATCCTAAAGCTCGAGCCCAGTCCAATATAGAGCTGTGTATTGGCAACAATCTAGCGATATGATACGTATCACAATACAGGTTTACCATTCAATATATTGCAATTTTTTTATCTGATTTTAGGAAAACTTTTATAGTATAAAGAACACATCACCATATGCATACATTTTTTTATGCAATTAGAACAGCAGGATCTGCATTTGCTTTTACCACAGTCCCTGTAACATCCAACATCATTTAAAGTATTGACTAAACAGTAAACTAAATGGATACAGTGTTTTTGAGAATAGATACAGTATCACAAAACATAATATCGCAATATGAGATTTGGCTCCTTTGCGTCGAAAGGAGCCAGTTGAGGTGGTTCGGGCATCTAGCACGGATGCCTCCTGGGCGCCTCCCTTGGGAGGTGTTCCAGGCACGACCAGCTGGGAGGAGACCACGGGGAAGACCCAGGACTAGGTGGAGAGATTATATCTCTACTCTGGCCTGGGAACGCCTCGGGATCCCCCAGTCAGAGCTGGTTAATGTGGCCCGGGAAAGGGAAGTTTGGGGTCCCCTGCTGGAGCTGTTGCCCCCGCGACCCGATCCCGGATAAGCGGTTGAAGATGGATGGATGGATGGATGGATTTGTTCGATATATTTTTACATCCCTAGTCCAATAGTACCTAAATCTTGCGAGAAAACACTGACAGTCCGTCCCTTCAGGCCTCCCTCCAAAGACACTCCTCCAAAATGATCATTGAACATGAACAACGAACATGGTTACTCACAGCTGTTAAGCTAGCAGCTTGTGGAATGAGTGCACGGGCAGGTAGCCGAATGAAATGATTGGATGGGCTAATTACAGTCCTGCGACAGCCACAGCCACAGACATCGAATTTGTTTCCTTTTGTAGTCAGAACATTTGATTCCTTCTTCATTGTACCCACTGTCCCTCAACCTCTCTTATCTACTTCAACTTTAGAGAGTTCCTGCATTTCCCAGAATACCTCTCAACACGCCCCAGAAATGGTTCTTTGTGCTTGGTAGTGAAAGCGATAAAGTTTTTCCAGCACGGAGAAAGTGAAGGTAAAGATAGAACGATGCTGCAGTTTGTGTTATGGTTTCATGGAACTGAAGCAGGCATTGGAATTCACATACCCACAACATATCTGCCAAAATATAATCTTCCATTGCATTGCGTTTTTCATGACAGGGATAGTTATTAGTGCAGAAATTGGTATTTCTGCATCTTTTACAATGGATTTCTCTGTGTATGATTGCTAATTTTACTCTGCATCTGCAGTAAAATTGGCTTCATGGATAAATAATAGCATAAAGAAATATCCAACACGGTTTGAAGAAAACATGGTGGTGTTCTCTTTATTTGTGAGCTTTAGTGGATTCATTCATCAAAATCCGTTATTTTACAGTTGCATTCATCAAACCAAATAATTGTGTCAGAAAGGTATCTTTTCTTGTAAAAGAAACATTTAAATGTCAAAAGGTACTGTAAATAAGGACAAAAATACACAGCATAAAAATAACTCTTATTTCATCATTTCTAAAGGGATCATCTCAACAACCCCACACTGTCCAGACAATGAGGGAATAAGAGGCACATATTGTTACAATTCTGTTGGTTTTGGTTTTGTTCTTGTGTTGTTTGGTGTTTGTTTTCCCCTTCCTGTTCTCTCTTTTTCTCCTGCAGGGCATGTGTGTGGCATGGGTTGTGGCTGGCTCCTCCCTGGGCAGCAATGAGGCACACCAGGTCTTCATTCAGTTAATCAACCCCTCCATAAAAGCCTGGGTTGCGTTCGAATAGTCAAATAATTACGTCCTAACGTCTTTTCCTAACCACTTTTCCTTGACCTCAGTGGAAAACGTCATGAGGTCAAGGAAAGATGAGAAGGAGAATTCAGAAGGAGTTAGGAAAAGACAACCGCGTTGTTAGGAGAATCCGACTGCTCTTTCACTAGACTCCGTCATTATGATGCGACGGCGGCGGATGTTAGTTGCTGTGGTGAAACTACAATGTTCTGAAGATGGACTACAAAAGGCACTTCTTCTACCCGTGCGTTTTAAATATCTCCTTCAGTGACAGACTGCTTCACCCGCGGTGTGTGAAAGAGTGATACCACAGGTCCTCCGGCTGCTGGAACACTCTATCAACATATAACAAAGGATCATCTGACCTAACGAGGACAACCGCTGAAAAATATCACTTCATTACCAAGGTTGGAATTGAAATAAACAGGAATATATGATAAATATTGAGTTAATTGTTGGAGTTATAGAGAAGGGGTAGGACCATATACTGTAAGTGTAGGCTGTACTTCTTCCAACTTCTTTTCTGACATGAAATATTTATTTATGTTGATTATTTGTTAATTGGTTGTTTACTGTTCATTTTATCAGTTATTCTTGTTTTTTTTTTAATGAGGTATTTGTTACATGTTCAAAATAAATAATGAATTCAAAATAAAGTGAAACGAAATGGTTGTCACTGTCCACTCATATTAACATGAATCCCAATTAGCGTATGAGCGTATGAAAATAATATGCAAGATAAGCATATAGTTTGTTATTATGAACGGCCGAATGGTGCGTCGCTTTAAATGCTGCGGCCGCAAGAAATTATGGGATGTTATTCTCTCATTTCCTTTGGTAAAGGATGCTCCAGTGTGTCCTATGCTAAAGGAGATAATAAAGGAAGCATTGAAGCTCCTTTCCTTAACATTTGGTGAGTTGGAACAGCTCTTATCATGGCTGCTACTGAGGTACTTCCAGGTCAATTCACTCAGTTAGGAACCTTACTAAGCAAAAAGGACTATTCGAACGCAACCCTGGTCTCCACTCCACTACCGCGCCAGATAATTCCGTCTCGTACGGTAGTTGCTCTGAGTACTTTCTCTAGTGTTTTTCAAGTCTACTATTTTTCCTAGTGTTTTTGATCGTGTTACTTACCTGTGGTGTTTTTTCCTGCTCTCAGATTCCTTGGTGCCTTGTTGCTGCTCTGCTTCCGTGTTCTCTGGTGGCTGTGATATTTCATGTGCTCCAGCCTCGTGTTCATTCTCACCTCGCCACGAGCCTGCCAGCTCCCTGCCACCCTGCCTGCATTTTTGTTTTCCTGGTTGGAAATTAAACTCTGTTTCATTTTTTACTTACCTGAGCCCGTCTCTGCTTCTGGGGTCCAAAACAAAACTTAAACCTAACACATACGAGCAGTTCTGCATCAGGGATTGTACCAAAATGATTAGGAGTTGAGGGGAGTGGTCAGAAAGGAGGAAGGGTTATGTCTTTTTCCTTTGGCTGAAGGGAAGGTAGTCTAATTTCTTTGGGAGAGCAGGGACAAATCTTTGAACATTTGTCATCATTTGTTCTTCCACACTTAACCCTCTGAGACCCACAATAGACCCGTTTAGTCTTCTTTAGGTGGGTCCAGGAGGTCTTTAGGGGGAGATAGCAGGTCAACAGTAGATGTCACATAGAAGTGGTGTATATCATCTGAAAGCTGGAACCTGAAGATTAATTTGAGATGCAGCTCAGCACTGTGTGTCAAATTGTTCTAGTCATAAATCAGAAATAAACATGAATGAATTAAAATAAGTTGTGAAAGTGTATAAGGGCTTAGAACATTAAGTAAGGGATAATGTATAGTGAGCCTGTCATTGTTGTGAAGAATCCCAGACAGGGCGATGCTGCAACCCGATGCGCAGATATTACTTGAAAAACCTAGGTGGTGTAGTGCAAGCAAAATATTTTGTGTCAACACTTTCCAGGCTCTATTGAGAAATATGATGTACAAATTTATTTGTCCACTGAATTATTCTCAGTACGCCATTAACATGCTGCTGTCAGATCCTGGTTTTAGTGTTATTCGGTACCAATGACCCCCGTGGAAACATTGGTATAACTGTCTTTTAGAAAAGTGCTGATGCTTTTCTTTTACAGAACTGAACTTATTCAGTAAATAAAATAAATCATTGTTATTATTCATTGTCTTCGTCTTCCCTTTTGTTTGTCACCCCCTTCACTGCGTTAATGACCCAGTTTTACTTGAAGGCATCAATCAAGTTTCATTTCAGAGTACAAATATATTGCTTTCATTTATTTTAAAATGTCCTTAAGCAAGTATCTTCTGTGTATTGTTGTACTTTCATTTAAAGTAAATATATTCAAAAAGTGTATATTCTTCAGATGAGAGGAGACTGGTCCGTCTCTTTGACGGAGTACGTCGCTTTCTCCTCTCCCTCTGTTATCATCTCTTGTCTTTAATACTCTTGCTGTAACAGGAACATTTCCCACCAGGATTAATAATGTTGAAATCAATCAGTCTGTCTGTCCGTCTATCCATCCATCCATCCATCCATCCATCCATCCATCCATCCATCCATCCATCCATCCATCCATCAGATATAATAGGCCTGATGGAGGCCTGCAGCAGGATTTGTGATGTGTTTTTTTCGAGTCAGAAAGTGGGACAACCTTGGCACCCCTGTCCTTGTATCTTCAGATTTCAGAAAACTTAATTCCTTTTGAATACCTTTTTGACAGGTTTGTCTGAACATACTGAAGCTTAAAGTGGAACTTTGGTGTTTTCCAACCTGGACCCTATTTTCCCATGATTGTGTCAAAGTCATTATGGGGACAACAGTTTTTGAGATTGGTCCAGTATTGAGGGGGAGCGCTGCAGACGGCAACTGCTAAACGAGCTGCAATGTCACTTTACATTCACTAAAGGTTCTTGTTTTTGCCACTTACAGGCTCAGATTGTTATTTTAAGTGTCTGACAACATTATGGACCCTACAGAGAAATAAAACCTTTCCCTTGATTCCCTCCGTTTGTCATGTGACTTGTTGCTGGTAGGAGGGGTGGAAACGTGAGTGAGAGTTGGAGAGAGGAGTGCCGGTGTTGTCAGAGTCTGTTGTGTTGGAGGACAGAAAGTGTAGCTTAGTGTTATCTCAAAGATTTTCAATGTCATGAATGAATATTTAAATGATTTCAACAATGTGGATACCACACAAGAAACACAATATCAAACAGACTGGATCAAGTGAAAAGTAAAGAAAAATGTATTATTTCTCTGTAGAGCCCTTTCCTTTCTTTGTGATAACATTTAAATATTTCAATACTGGAAGTTAGATTGAGCATGACCCCAAATAATCAGCATTTGCATCTGTAATACTGAACATGGATCACTTTAACATAAGTATACAAACATTTTTAATCCATGTATATTATGTACATTTATTACACGGCTTTGTTGAATACTTAATTCTGATTGGTCAAGCACGGCATTCTATGGTCTATTATTTCTTTATAGAAGACCGTTGCTATGTATAACAGACTGTTGCTATGTATAACAGACCGTTGCTATGTATAGCAGACCTTTGCTATGTATAGCAGACCGTTGCTATCTATAGCAGACCGTTGCTATGTATAACAGACCGTTGCTATGTATAGCAGACCGTTGCCATGTATAGCAGACCGTTGCCATGTATAGCAGACCGTTGCTATGTATAGCAGACCGTTGCTATGTATAACAGACCGTTGCTATGTATAGCAGACCGTTGCTATGTATAGCAGACCGTTGCTATGTATAGCAGACCGTTGCTATGTATAACAGACCGTTGCTATGGGCGCAGTTCTGATGGCGGACGTTTTTGTGTGAAATTATTGATTTCTTCAGTAAGTAGCCGTATAATAAGCGGGACAATGTACAGTCGCTCATTGTTGTGAAATAAACCCCTCCGCATCGCCCTGTCGGGGTTTATTTCACAACAATGACCAGCTCGTTGTACATGATCCCTTACATATCTGCCCATATCTGCCCTCCAGTCTTTAAAATATCCCCTCCTCCCTTCCCCCACCCCTGATGGCACTGAGTAAGACAACCAATGCATACAAAAAAATACAAAGTTTTAAATGTCATAAACAATGTAGACCATTGATTGGTAATGGCATTTGTATTTATATTGGTATACAGTCAGAGACGCTATTTTCACAGTCTGGGTTATGGAAAATGATTTAACTTTCACCAGTGTCTTAGACAAGGTGTCAATAGTATTTCCTTTTGCACCGTTGGTTCAAAATATGGAGAGTTCCAGAGAGATGATGTCTAATAATGAGAGAATCCACCGGGGAGGCTTCCACTTTCAACTTCAGATTTCCCAGGGTTCTTTCCATAATGTTGTCAGATACTTATAATAACAATCTGAGCCTGTCAGTGGCAAAAACAAGCACTTTTAGTGGACTGCATATACGGAGCAGAATTGCCCAATATGATTACATTACAGTCTGTCTAGCATTCTCCCTCAATACTGGACCAATTTCAAAAATGGTTTTCCCCATTAATCATTTACACACGAACATGGGAAAATATGGTCCAGGTTGAAAAATAAGTCAGTTATAAAACTGTAAATGGGCAGAATGTGACAAAAAGATAACAGCAACATGAACAGCAGAAAAGTTTTTTTCTGTATTTTCTGCCACAAATCCCATTCTGTATCTCCTGTCATTGCACATTGAAAACACATGACATAACTGTTTAGCTGTAAAATGAGAAAGTTTGTGACTCGGCAGCCATGTTGAGATCAGCTGAGGAAATACCAAGCACCGCCCACCAGTCGGAGCACACTCTCTCATTTTACAGCTAAACAGTACACTACAAGATGATTCTGAAGACATCTGAGGAGAGAAATAGGCATTACAAGAACAGAATATTGATTCATCTTGGATTAGCGCTGCCTAGTTAGACCATTTGATCGGAGTTTGTGAGTGATTGACAGCTGCCTCCGTTGAATGAACAGCCAATAGGAAGGCTCTCTCTCTCTCTCTCTGAAATGACCTGTGATTGATCAAAGTCTCCTGTCACGGGCTAGATGTTCTAAAGCCTGAAAACAGAGCCAGAAGCCAAAAATATTCTGCCTACTGCTGCTTTAACAGAGCCGAGCTTGCCAGTGAACATCTACTCCTTCTAAAGGATAATTTATGATTGCATATGACTCATGAATAAACTCTAACTAACTAAATAATTCAGCCTACTTGATTTCCATGTAAAGTAAGTAAATGAAATATTTCCCAGATAAAGCTTGTCTGCCTTAACGACACAGTTTACACATTTTTATAACTGCTGATTTATTTATCCTCTGCCCAGATGTGAGCAGTGCCCTAATGCCCTTGCTTGACCAATACTTTTGGTTATTGTCCATTTTTCCTTTTTACATTATCCATCCATCCATCCATCCATTTTCTTCCGCTTATCCAGGCGTTCCCTCTCTCCAGCAACGTTTTCCAGCTCTTCCTGGGGGACCCGAGGCGTTCCCAGGCCACACGAGAGATAAAATCTCTCAGGCGTGTTCTGGGTCTTTTTCCCTTTTTTTCCCGTGACGATCAGCACGACTTTCAACAATATATTTGTTGTGCTTTTTCCTACACATGACACACGTGTCAATTTCCGCTCCAGTCTTTTCAAAATAAAACTTCTTAGTTAGGTTTAGGAAAATGTCATCGTTTGGGTTTAAGTGACTCCGGCAGTGCAGTAACTTAAGTACGGAAGATACGTGACGAATAAATCCACTCTGACTTCTGGTTTCACCCGGGACACGATAATATAGCGAATCATTCTAATAGAACACTTGCTCCACTGTTGCTGATGATATCAGTTACCACTTTTTTGGAAAGAACAGCTAGCAGCGATGGAGGGAGCAGATGTTTGTTAACAAACAAACAAAAGGACCATCGCAACATCAAGTGCAGTGTGAAATGATATGACATGAAGGAGAGGAGACTGGGCTTCAGAGGCAGATACACACTCTGTCTATCTGTGGCTGTGTGTGTGTAGCTGTTGATGTGATGCTGTTTACATGATGCAGCCTACTGTATCTTTTTGATCGGTCCCTGAAGCTGTTGTGTTATAGCTGCTGTCTGCATCGACATTCACACAGACGAAGCCCGCAAGGCTTTAAATAATTTGGCATTTCTGCAGTTCTGCATTTATTAGTTGTTCAGTCACCTGTTTATTTTTTAATGAGCCTGTGCACAAGGTCTGCTGCTGTTTACTTGTGAAAATTCATTCAGTCCTTGTTTTGTTTTTAAAGGTGCAATGTGGAAGATCTGGCCAGAATTTTAGTTTAAAACATTCAAAAGTGAACTACCATTATCAACCGAATGTGAAGAGGTCACAGTGTTGACATTATGTCAAAGACGTCTATGTATTGTGCTGCAGAGATATCTACTGATATTAGCATGCTAACCAGCTAGCCCCGGCCCGTTCTGTCTTGTAATACCACTTGTACCTCTAGAGGTGATGGTGAGTCACTGTAGCGTCCAGTCTGTCCTCAGTCCAACCAGAGAACACCAAGAAGTAGAGCTGCCAGAGGGCTGGTGAATAATACAGCTATTCTGTTAAGTGCATTACTGCCTCCTGTGGACGTTTAAGGTAGTGAGTGTTTTTTCTAAGTTTCACTTTCGATTCTCCATGTGGTTTTCAGTTGAACAAAGAGCAGCCCACAGTATGCATGCAAAAGCAGTTATCTCGCTTCATTTGAGCCTTGGAGTATATATGTCCGTAAGTAAAGATGTGAATCATTGTTAGATTGACTGTTTTGATAAGAAATAGTCCTGTGGAAGGAAAATGTTATTTGATTGATTGTTATGAATCTACTTTAGTCTACACATGTGTGTATGCTCACTTTTCAGATTGCTAGCTAACCAAGGGAGATTTCAATGGAGGTCTAAGCTAATAACTGTACAACTTGTAAACTAACCTAAGTTACTTACCTGGTGGATATGTATGTTAAGTTAAAACACTAACCTGCCATGTTATTACCTGAAAAGAGAGAGGGTTAAAATTCATGGTCATTTAAAAAAGAAGTTTAATTCATGTTTATTGCATTAAGTTAACAAGCATTTCATAAGCAGAACTATTTACATTGTAATTTCATTTCATATGCTTGTATCTGCTGTGTATGCAGAATATTAATACATGCTTTGTATGTATTTATTTCAGTTTTACAGAAACGACCATCAGTAAAGCCACACGTTTTTCAAGACACGGTTTTATTGGAGTTTTTGTTCACTATCTGTCTAGCTTTGCTCTGACACGTAATTGTGAGGACAGAATAGTAAAAGGACAATTACACAGCGGGTGAAAACCACGGGAATTACACTGTAATCAGCACACTGCATCCAAAGCTCTTCGAAGCAGCACCAAGTGGACAGACACATCATGGAGACCAGCTCACAAGTCTCCAAGTCATCTGGAAGATCAAGCAGGTCTTCAGCCAGTGCAGCAGCAACCAAGGCAAGAGCTAAAGCGGAGGCAGCTCGTGTACAGGTCTCATACGCTGCAAAAGAGGCAGCTATGATGAGAGAAAAAGCTCATCTTGAGGCAGAGCATCAGAAAACCTATGCTGAGACAGCACGGCGTAAAGCAGAGGTGGAAGCCAGTCTGTATGTGCTACAAAAAGAGAGGTGTGCCATAGCAGCCTCAGCTGAAGCAGCAGTCTACGAAGCAGCGGTTGAAGTGGAAGAGAGACCTCTCGGAGACTTAACCCAGATCGCTCATGAGGATCCTGCTCAGCGTACCAGCGAGTATGTGCAGACCCATTCCTTAGCACCACACGCCCAGCAACAAGCTCCAGTCTCACAGCAACCGCCTGTCAAACCCACACAAACAGAGACCCCTCAGCAAAATACAGCTCAGAGCGGGCCACCTGCAAGGGCAGAGAATGTTCTGTCAAAGTTGTATATTAAAGACGAGCTAGTAAACGACATGCAAAGAGCAGACGAGCCAGTAGATGATGCACGAAGAGCATACTACCCTTGTTATTCCCCTCCACCGATGTCTCACACACCCAGCCTTAGGGGCTATGCATGTGAAATACCACAAATGACTGACTTGGCAAAATACCTGGTCAGGAGAGAAATAGTGAGTTCTGGACTGTTAAAATTTGACGACCGCCCGGAAAACTACTGGGCATGGAAGACCTCTTTCCAAGCTGTTGCCAGAGAGCTCAATCTAATAGCCAGAGAGGAGCTTGACCTACTCACTAAGTGGCTCGGCCCAGAATCATCCTTACAAGCGATGCGAATCAGGTCAGTTCATGTGCACAATCCAACAGCAGGTGTAAACATGATTTGGCAGCGATTAGAAGACAGTTACGGCTGCCCTGAGATGATTGAACATGCCTTGCTACAGAAGCTGGAGGATTTTCCCAGAATCTCTAACAAGGATGGCCAGAGGCTCAGAGAACTAGGAGACATACTTCTGGAGGTAGAGTCAGCAAAGGCAGGCGGGCACCTACCTGGCCTTGCATATCTTGACACTGCTAGAGGAGTCAATCCTGTAGTGGAAAAGCTTCCATACGGCTTGCAGGAACGCTGGATCTCTCAAGGCTCCAAGTACAAAGATTAACACCGTGTTTCTTTTCCACCATTCAGTTTCTTCGTGAAATTTATATGCAGCCAAGCAAAGACCAGGAATGATCCAAGTTTCGTGTTTTCCACATCTAGCAGGTTGAACCATTCTAAGCCTGACAAACCTGAAAGGTTCAGTAATCGGACACCAGTGTCGGTGAGAAAAACTGAAGTGTCAGCCCCACCTCCAGCTTCACAGGGTTACACACCTGCAAAGAAAGCAGATGATCCAAGCAATCAGTGCCCTATCCATAACAAGCCACATCCTTTAGCAAAGTGCCGTGGATTCAGAGGCAAGCATTTGGACGAAAGGAAAGCTTATCTGAAGGAAATGTTCATCTGCTTCCGGTGTTGTGCATCTACAAAGCACATTGCTAAAGACTGTAAGGCAGCTGTGAAGTGCAAGGAGTGTAATAGTGACAAGCACATCTCCGCATTACACCCAGGTCCAGCTCCCTGGTCAGTGGGGACCTTTGTAACGGAGCAAGAGCATGGCGGGGAGCGAGACATCGGTTCGTCGCCTGAAGTCACATCTATGTGCACCGAAATCTGTGGCAAGACCCTTGGGCCCAGATCATGTGCTAAAATCTGCTTAGTCCACGTCTACCCTGCTAACCGTCCTGACAAAGCTGAGAGAATGTACGCAGTGTTAGACGACCAAAGCAACCGGTCACTGGTGAAGTCGGAGTTTTTCAACCTGTTTGGCATCACTGGAGATTCATCCTCGTACACTCTGAAGACATGCTCAGGCATAAAGGAGACAGCAGGAAGGAAAGTCAGCAATTTCATTGTTGCATCACTCAATGGGAAAACCAAGGTTGCACTCCCCCCTCTCCTAGAGTGCAATACGATGCCAGATGACAGATCTGAAATTCCCACTCCTGACATCACACAGTACTTCCCTCATCTCGCACCAGTCGCAGACAAAATTCCTCCACTTGACCCCAGGGCTCCAATCCTTCTGTTGCTAGGGCGGGACATTCTGAGTGTCCACAAAGTACGCAAGCAGTACAATGGTCCACATAACACACCATACGCGCAGCGATTGGATTTAGGCTGGGTAATTGTGGGTGAGGTCTCCCTCGGAGGAGCTCACAAGCCAACCAACGTGAATGTCTACAGGACAAATGTGCTGCAAAATGGACGCACCTCATTTGTCATGCCCTGTAATGGAACAACCCATGTGAAGGAGAAATTCAGTGCTCCTATACAGCAACATCATTTGAGCCCTCCTTTCTGTTCAGAGAAAGAGGTCTCCCACCAAAGTCCTCTCAAGAAACTTGATTCCTTTATTGATGACAAAAGGTTGATGAGAGTTGGGGGTCGCTTGCAGTCAGCTGATCTGTCAGAACTGGAAAAACACCCTCTGATAATCCCAGCGAACCACCATGTAGCCACTCTACTAGTCAGGCATTACCACAACCAGGTAGCGCACCAAGGCCGTGAGTTCACTGGAGGCGCATTGCGCACAGCAGGACACTGGGTCGTTGGAGGCAAGAGGCTCATTTCCAGTGTAGTCCACAAAAGTGTCACTTGCAGGAAACTGAGAGGACGGCTAGAGGAACAAAAAATGGCCAACTTACCTGCGGACAGAGTCTCTGTGGATCCACCCTTCACCAATGTCGGCCTAGATGTGTTTGGGCCGTGGAGTGTCACATCCCGCCGCACTAGGGGGAATAGTGCTGAAAACAAAAGATGGGCTGTGATGTTTACTTGCCTGAGCACACGAGCGGTTCATCTGGAGGTTGTGGAGTCAATGTCGACTTCCAGCTTTGTTAATGCCTTGCGTCGATTCCTGTCAATCACAGGACCAGTCAAGCACCTACGATCAGACCGAGGCACAAACTTTGTTGGGGCCTACAAAGAACTCAAAATCAATGTCAATGACCCAGAGATCAAAACATACTTACTGGACCAAGGCTGCACTTGGACATTCAATGCACCACATTCATCTCACATGGGAGGTGTGTGGGAGAGAATGATTGGTGTTGTTCGTCGCATTCTTGACGGTCTCCTGCTGAAAACCTCAACCACTCCCCTCACACACGAGGTATTGACCACTCTTTTGGCTGAAGTCATGGCCATAGTGAACAACAGACCTTTGGTTCCTGTATCAACTGACCCTGAAACACTCAAAGTTCTCTCACCTGCAATGCTTCTGACCCTCCCGGTGACTTTGAGCTCAAAGACCTCTACAAAAGCCAGTGGAGACAGGTACAAAGTCTCGCAGACTGTTTCTGGAAGAAATGGAGGCAAGAGTATCTTGCAACGTTGCAGACAAGGCGGAAGTGGAAAGGCGAGAGGCCCAACATTCAAGAAGGTGATGTCATCTTACTCAAGGACTGTCAGGTGAAGCGTAATGAGTGGCCTGTCGGGCTTGTAGTCCAGGCCATACCTAGTGCCGACAACAAGGTGCGGAAAGTCGAAGTCAGGATCATGAAACAAGGAACTGCCAAAACATACCTCAGACCTGTTACAGAGGTCATTGTGCTCTTGTCTGAGAATAGACAGAAGGACTAAATGATAGTGGCATACTTGTTAATATACCAGGCGGGAGTATTCTGTTAAGTGCATTACTGCCTCCTGTGGACGTTTAAGGTAGTGAGTGTTTTTTCTAAGTTTCACTTTCGATTCTCCATGTGGTTTTCAGTTGAACAAAGAGCAGCCCACAGTATGCATGCAAAAGCAGTTATCTCCCTTCATTTGAGCTTTGGAGTATATATGTCCGTAAGTAAAGATGTGAATCATTGTTAGATTGACTGTTTTGATAAGAAATAGTCCTGTGGAAGGAAAATGTTATTTGATTGATTGTTATGAATCTACTTTAGTCTACACATGTGTGTATGCTCACTTTTCAGATTGCTAGCTAACCAAGGGAGATTTCAATGGAGGTCTAAGCTAATAACTGTACAACTTGTAAACTAACCTAAGTTACTTACCTGGTGGATATGTATGTTAAGTTAAAACACTAACCTGCCATGTTATTACCTGAAAAGAGAGAGGGTTAAAATTCATGGTCATTTAAAAAAGGAGTTTAATTCATGTTTATTACATTAAGTTAACAAGCATTTCATAAGCAGAACTATTTACATTGTAATTTCATTTCATATGCTTGTATCTGCTGTGTATGCAGAATATCAATACATGCTTTGTATGTATTTATTTCAGTTTTACAGAAACGACCATCAGTAAAGCCACACCTTTTTCAAGACACGGTTTTATTGGAGTTTTTGTTCACTATCTGTCTAGCTTTGCTCTGACACGTAATTGTGAGGACAGAATAACAGCCATGGTCCGTGTGCATGTTATAGTTTGTTTGGTGGATTAAATCCAAGTGGTGGAAACGATAAGACGACTTGCACCCTCGCCTCGTCCACCCCGCCACCATGACACTACTCCGCCGTGTGTAGAAGCTCCGGGGCAGCTCCGGGAGACGGACGAGACATCCATTAGCAGTTAGCTTGAATTCAACCAGCAGTGCAAACCCCAACTCTGAGGGCCTGATCCCGGGGTCTGATCCCGGGGGACTGCCCCGACTCTCCACCGGATCAGCAAACTTTCTGGTGCTGTGATACGCAGGTTAGACAGAGCGCTCCCTATGCCCGACTCCCGGGTTTTCACCGGCTGAATTCGAGTCTCCACAGCCGCCAACAAAAGCTCCGTCCCCCGGCTAAAGGAAAACACAAGCTGATCCCTTGTCTCTGCCACCATGGACCCCAGCCAATAAAGTAACTATCTAGACGACCGTACAGCCCCCGGTTAGTGGCACAAACGTACAGATAGCTATCGTAAACTACAGGCCAACGCCACATGTGAAGATTATAAAATAGCAGTGTTGAAGTTCCAAATTAATTGCCTTTATTGGTAAAATGACACATTATCGTGCTTCATACGTCATGTCTTTAGATGACCTGTTTGATTTGGCTTCTGAACAACTCCACTGAGTTTTAGAAATTCAGAATTGAATTGACCCCTTTAAAAAAACAGCTGGACCCCAGGATTTAAATGGGTGAGAACCACCACTGCCATAAATGTCTGTACTAGGGCTGTCAATTGATTAAAATATTTAATCGCGATTAATCGCATGATTGTCCATAGTTATTCATGATTAATCGCAAATTAATTGCACTCTTTTCATCCATTCCAAATGTACCTTAAAAGAGAGATTTGTCAAGAATATAATACTCTTATCAACATGGGAGTCGGCAAATATGCTGTTTTATGCAAATGTATGTATATATTTATTACTTTAAATCAATTAACAACACAAAACAATGACAGATATTGTCCAGAAACCCTCCCAGGTGCTGCATTTAGCATAAAACAATATACTCCAATCATAAGATGGCAAACTGCAGCCCAACAGGCAACAACAGCTGTCAGTGTGTCAGTGTGCTGACTTGACTATGAATTGCCCCAAACTGCATGTGATTATCATAAAGTGGGCATGTCTGTAAAGGGGAGACTCGTGGGTACCCATAGAACCCATTTACATTCACACATCTGGAGGTCAAGGGACCCCTTTGAAAATGGCCATGACATTTAGCGAAAGTCTCAAGCGTTATTTAACCTCCTTTGCGAGAAGCTAGTATAACATGGATGGTATCAATGGATCCCTTAAGTCAGGACCAACTGACTGACATTGCCACCCCAAAAGTCCGGCTGCTAGAGAGATTAAAAAACAAACCAAACTCTGCTGTTTAAATGGATGAAAAGTTAAAGGAAAGCCATGACAGAAATGTGTCAGTGAGGTGTCCAGTTCCACTGGAGGGAGTTTGGTGTTTTGATGATGGTGGTGGAATGCACTGTCCAACAAACTGCTCCAAAATCTTGCTCATTTTTAATTGGGTTGATATCTGTTGCATACGATTCATAATCTATCATACCCATCACCATTCAGTGACCTCTGGTAACCTGCATTTATTATTTTACTGCAGTTCACTCATTTAGTCAGATTTTCTTTTAATTTGTCACCTGTCTGTATACTGGTGAGCTAATGAGCAAACCAGGGGCAGCTGTGCAGACAGGTAGCGGGTCAAAGAGTGATCAGGGGCATTAAAGGAAGACTCAGTTAACATAATATTACCTTTACTCTGGTACACTATTTGAAAGCTCTCCACTATGTGTTGTCCAATTAAGTAAGTGTAAGTGGGGACAACAACATCTGTTAATCAACAGCTGGTATGGTTTTGAAAAAGTGACAATTCTTATGTGACTTTCAATAACTGCAAAATCCTCAGGTCCACTCCACAAACATAAACCTTCATCTGCAAGATCTGTAAAACATCATATCCTGAATTCAACTCAGACAGCTTCAGCATCAAATGTACCAAATGTGGTGACCGTGCCCGAATATCCACTCTCAAACCAAAAGTAAAACCTTTGTGACATTACAGGTTTCACAGAGGGAGAAGAAGTTCTACTTATCATCACATCATTTATGAAACATAGTCAAAAATGCAAATACACAAACTGCAGAACAATTACAGATTCAACTGCTGCTGCCGCCACAGCAACGGCTGCTGCTGTCACAACTGCTGCTGCCACAACAACTGCTGCTGTTGCCAACACAACTACTGCTGCCACAACTGCTGCTGCTGCTACCATAACTGCTGCTGCTACCACAACTGCTGCTGTTGCCACGACTGCTGCTGCCACAACTGCTGCTGCTGCCACAACTACTGCTGATGCTACCACAAATACCGCTGCCAAAACTACTGCTGCTGCTACCACAACTACCGCTGCTGCTACCACAACTGCTGCTATCACAACTACTGCTGACACAATTGCTGCTGCTGCCACAGCTACTGCTACCACAACTACTGCTGCTGCTATGAAAAATACTGCTGCCACAACTGCTGCTGCTGCCACAACTACTGCTACCACAAGTACTGCTGCTGCTATCACAACTACTGCTGCCACAACTGCTGCTGCCACAACTACTGCTGCTGCTATCACAACTATTGCTGCCACAACTGCTGCTGCCACAACTACTGCTGCTGCTATCACAACTACTGCTACCACAACTACTGCTGCTGCTGCTATCACAACTACTGCTACCATAACTACTGCTGCTGCTGCTATCACAACTACTGCTACCACAACTGCTGCTGCTATCACAACTACTGCTGCCACAACTGCTGTTGCTACCACAACTGTTACTGCCACAACTCCTGCTGCTGCTATCACAACTACTGCTGCCACAACTGCTGCTGCTGCCACAACTACTGCTACCACACCTGCTGCTGCTGCTACCACAACTACTGTTGCTGCTACCACAACTGCTGCTGCTGCTACAACTACAGCTGCTGCTACCACAATTACTGTTGCTGCTACCACAACTGCTGCTGTTACTACCACAGCTACTGTTTCTGCTACCACAACTAATACTGCCACCACCACAACTACTGCTGCTGTGACCACAACTGCTCTACAACTGCTGCTGCTTAAACTGCTGCTGCCACCACAACTACTGCTGCTGCCACAACTACTGCCGCTGCTATCACAACTACTGCTACCACAACTGCTGCTGCCACAACTACAGCTGCTACTACAACTACTGCTGCAGCTGCAACAACTGCTGCTGCTGCTTCTACCACAACTACTGCTGCTGCTACCAAAACTGCTGCTGCCACAACTGCTGCTATTACAACTACTGCTGCCACAACTGCTTCTGCTGCTGCCACAACTATTGTTGCTGCTACCAGAACTGCTGCTGCCACAACTGCTGCTGCTATCACAACTACTGCTGCCACAACTGCTGCTGCTGCTATCACAACTACTGCTTCCACAACTGCTGCTGCCACAACTACTGCTGCTGCTACCACAACTACTGCTGCTGCCACAACTACTGCTGCCACAACTACTGCTGCTGCTACCACAACTACTGCTGCTGCCACAACTACTGCTGCCACAACTACTGCTGCTGCTACCACAACTACTGCTGCTGCCACAACTACTGCTACCACAACTGTTGCTGCTACCACAACTACTGCTGCCACAACTCGTGCTGCTGCTGCCACAACTACTGCTACCACAACTGCTGCTGCTGCTACCAGAACTACTGTTACTGCTGCCACAACTGCTGCTGCTGCTGCTACCACAACTGATGCTGCCACCACAACTACTGTTGCTGCTACCACAACTTCTGCTCCCACAACTGCTGCTGCTGCCACCACAGCTACTGCTGCTGCTACCACAACTTCTGCTCCCACAAATCAAATCAAATCAAATCAATTTATTTTTGTATAGCGTCAAATCACAACAGAAGTTATCTCAAGACGCTTTATATATAGAGCAGGTCTATGACCGTACACCATAGTTTAGAGACCCAACAGGATCCACTAAGCGCACTGTGGCCAGGAAAAACTCCCCGATTACTGGGAAGAAACCTGGAGCAGAACCGGGCGCAGGGCGGGCGGCCATCTGCCGAGACCGGCTGGGGGGATAGATAGATAGAGAGAGAGTGAGAGAGAGAGAGAGAGAGAGAGAGAGAGAGAGAGAGAGATAGAGAGAGAGAGAGAGAGATAGAGAAGCAGCCACAATAGCAGCCTAGCAGCTGTAATAGCTAATACAAGTAGGACTGATAACACAAAACCAATAGTGGTGGATGGAAAGAGTGATAATACAACTATCGGAAAGCCACCACTGTCCAGCATCTCTCCTCAGTACGTCCAAGTGTGTTGGTGTGGGACGTCCCTGCGATCGATGCCCGTGCGTTGGTTCCCGCAGCATCAGCATGCTTGCTGGGAGCTCTTGATGTCTTTGGCAGTGATTGAGAAGTGTTATTCTCCAGGCTGCCACATTGTCACTAGGTGTTGGAAATCCCTCGTTTGCATTGGTAGTCCCTCGTACAGACGTAGTTAATTAAGGATGGTAGCAGTTGCTGCCACCACAGCTACTGCTGCTGCTACCACAACTTCTGCTCCCACAACTGCTACTGCTGCTGCTGCTGCCACCACAGCTACTGCTGCTGCCACAACTACTGCTGCTGCTCCCACAACTGCTGCAGCTACTGCCACAACTACTGCTGCTGCTGCCACAATTACTGCTGCTGCCACAATTACTGCTGCTGCTGCCACAACTACTTTTGCTCCTACAACTGAAAGTCCAGATGACATCGCCGATTAAAATAAATTACTGACATCTCAGAATTTTGTCTTGAAAACTGTTTACACACTAGTTTGAAATGTGCCATTACATGCAACCCTGGCGACTGCCTCGGTCATAGTGGGAAGTCTTAGTGTAAAGTGGTGTAAAGCAACTACACTTTAAAAAGTGAGGACAAAATCCCATCTGCACTCTAAAGTTCCGCTGAAGGTAGTATGAGTCTTCAGAAACTACTCCATGAAAATCAAGTGGATATCCTCATCCTTGCAGTGGTGTAAATCTATGCCGGTGTTTTGACCTGACAACACAACTACATTTGAGTTTGATTTGTGTTGTAATACAGACTTGAAAAAAAAACAAATTTAAGACCACTTTAACAGAAATCTAATACAACCTGAGCACACCATACAGCAGTCCATGTCCCACCTGGTCTGCTTGTCTTACAGGGGAATACCACTTATTAAGAATTCCAATATGTTATTTCCATGGCCGAGGAAAGTTCAATCAGTATTTGTGAACATGAGCTATTCTCTCTCTCAAAGCCAGAAACCAGAGAAGTAAGTCTCAAACTTGTGATGTCATCAGGTATAAAGTCTAGAGCTGCTCCATAGACGATGAATGGGAGGCTGATTTTGTGTTTTCCTTTTTATTTAAAGAACATTCTCCTGGGTACTCTCAGCGTCATCTAGAACATCTCTCCCAATTCATTGGTTGAATCCAAAATTCCATACATGCTTTTTAGTACGTTGAAACAGTATGTGAGATACTTGGTATATCCGACACCTTAGCATGGAACCAATAGTAGACAAATTGCATACTATTTCCGATGAAATATTACATTATGCAACGCTGGACAATACAGCGGCATAAATATCCCATAATGTAATACAGTAGTGACAACAACGTTCATAACGGACGTTGATGGACAGCTCTTCAACATCAATAATGCTTCAATGTAAGTGTAAGTAAAAGATTTATCTTTGCTCGGCGTAATATATTTATTAATTAATTCAGACTTCGATTCTCATAAACAGTCGTTTTGGTCACATGAGGTGTGCACGGGTTACCATGGTTACACGTCTTCAACCAGCAAGGAGGCTCTCAGGAAGTGACGACATAAATTACTGCTCAGTGCGTCCGAAAAGATACATACTACTGTTTATTCACACAAAAGTATGTTGAACAATAGTACACAATATTTAGTATGTAGTGCAGAGTATGTGATTTTGGACGAAGCCATTGCCTATGGAGCAGTTTCACACTTTATACTTGATGATATCACAAATTTGAGTTTATAGAAATCTAGTTTTTGGATTTGGGAGAGAGTTTTTCATGTTTACTAATATTTTGGATGGTCTTAGACCATAGGGATAACATATGAATTTTGTAAATGGGTGTGGTTCCCCTTTATAGCTGTAGGGGACGATTGAGCAGCCAGAGGTAACCCACATGAACCTGGGGGGAGTTTGTACAGCTAACCAACCACTGAGCCGCTGGCCATTGTGGTTGAATATTCTACGTTAAATCACTTTTTCACTGTAAAACTCCATGGCTTTTCTTCTAGGTGTTTGATTGGGTCAGTTTAACCTTGGAAGTTTAAAATTATTTTATTCCCGCACAGCAGGTTGGTGGAACTCTTTCCTATCATCATATTGCTATTGATCAAAGGCATTCATCCTCACAGATGGAGAGGAAGAGAAAAAGCTGCACACACTCGCTATTCATCAACATTTTTTATATCAAGCACCAACCTCCTCTGCTCCTTCTCTCTCAACCCTTTCTACCTTTTGTGGAGCTTCAGTAATGGGTACAGTGTAGGCTCACACTGTAACCCTCACACCCACTCAATCAAGCAACAAAACAGGTGACTGGATCATGTCTACTACAAGCATCATCTACACATGAATCCAGAAAGATGATCTGCTCAGAGAGGCATGGAGCTAATTCTGGAACACAGAAGTAAAAAACAAATAAATAAAAAGTATTAACATTTAAACTTGCCTCGTCAGTGTGTTTCACCATGTTTTATAATGCTTTGTGTATATCATTTCAAAACAATATTCAACTGATGCATTTTAGATCAAAATGTATGCTCAAGGTCAATGGGGACATTTGTTAATGTGACCCACAATATGGATTGGAAACTGTTAGGAAAAGGGCTGGCACTTTCAAAAAATACTTGGCAGGTGATTGGATGAACCATCTGTCGATCAAACTCTTGTCGAATCCAGCAAGTGTCTTATTTGACGAGGGCCCAGCGACAGACTGATAGCAGCCTTAAAGGAATACTTCACCCCCAAAATGACCATTTGTATATGCATTACTCACCTTGTGTTATCTTGAATTCTCAAAGAAAACTTCACGATGAACGTACAATTAAAAACAGAGAAAAACGTCTAGATGAATTGAAGTAAATGGGGACGCCTCTAACAACAGCAAAACTATATCAAAACATCTGTTTACAAACTCACACAACTTGTGCAGTATAATCCAAGTCTCATTTATCCAGTCGTATGATCAGTACTTCCCAAATACATGCACCTTCAATAAAACCTTACTATTTAAAACACTTCCGCATAAACTGTTGTTAAATGCGGCCCCCATCAAAAATTCTCTTTTTGATCTTCACAGTGGAGGCAAGCGAGAAAAACAACGTTTTTTTCTACCTTTAAGGTAGGGCCCTATAGTTTCTGTGATAACAGAATCAGAGACGCAATCAATAGTAATTAGAATTGAAAAAGCTTAAGCAGATTTGAAAGGGTGTAACATACAACATACACTGCTACTACCCCACAGCCTGCAGACACCACATCTTCTGGAACATATCCTAAAATAAGATATGATAAAATAAGATAAGATGAACTGTTAATAATCCTCGGAGGGAAATTCGGGGTGTCAAAGCAGCATCCTGAAGTACATGAGTCCAAGCCAGCATCTATAGATCCTGCTGACTGGCCAGCCCCGTCTGATGCAGTTGATCCATTTTGGCTTCATGCGCCACTGAGGAACTCTCATAGGAATGAATGGGAGCCTCCAAAGCTGTATCCTGTTCTCTTTATACATCCATGGCTGCAAGCTGTTTTCCCCCCAAAAATGCAAACTAATCAGTAATGGACTTAATGACTTGAAAAATACTCACAACCTGAGAAGATTCTAGGCCCATGACATCAAGGAAGGAACTGTTGACAAGGGCCAAAGGTGAAATGGCACTCCTGGATGCTGAAAGGGGGAGACGGCAAGTCCTGACAAGGTTGGTGGCCATAATTCAGTTGTTGGCAGAGCAAAATATTGCCCTTAAGGGCACCACAAGCACACTTCTGTTATGGTCCCAGCCATAACTCCAGTTTCCTAGTGTGTCTTTTCCCCTTTCCCAGTTCCCCTATCTGTCTTGTGTGGGTGTGCCTGGAAGGGTGTGTGTGTGCTCTCCTCCCATCTGCAGGTTCCCATGCTCATTCCAAACACGTAGCCGGCAAGTAATCAGTTCATCAACCACAGTATTAATACTTTGGCCTCTCGTGTTCTAAGTTTTATTACTAGTTCTGCTCGTGTTTTTGATCCTGTTCTAACGTGTGTGTTTTCTTCTTTTGTTCCTAGGTGCCCTGCCTGCCTGCCTGTTGCTAATATTGCCTGCCTGCCTGCGTGGCTCAAACCCCCAACCCCATTTGTGCCTTGAACAATTCCTCTGCACATTCTGGCAATAAAGCCTTTTGTTAATTTGTCATCTGCCTCCTGTGTCTGCATCTGAGTCTGCTTTAACTGGTCATAACAACCTCACCAGACAAATTGTGGTACCTTTCTGAAAGAGGTAGAGCTCATGGCCAAGTTCGACCCAGTCCATAAGCAGCATTTGCCATCCATACATCCCATTTAGGAAAAATTATTCAAAATTAACCGATTGATTGAATCAGTGGAAAGATTGTGGAGTATGAGGTCAATGGAATAAAACAATCCAAATACTTTTCAATTATTTGGGATTTGAGCCATAAAGAACAACTATCAGTCATACTATAACTTGAAATGGAGGACACAGCCCAAATAAAAGAACATTTTATGGGGTTTCTTGAGGTGGAAGAAAGCCTCTCGACCGTCATTCTGAAGAGACTAGAAGAGCTCAACATCCCTTGAAGGGAAGTCTTTTGACAATGGTGTCCAAGCCAGACTTTTATACAAAATCTAAGAGCTTTATTTGTGCCATGTGGAGCACATACGTTGAATCTGGTGGTAGCTGAAAAGCTCTGAGATGCTGCTGGCTAACTGCAGTGGCTTTTCACGCTGTTCTCTGCCTCCACTAAGTGATGGACCATCTTAAAAAGCCATGTCAACACAACACTGAAATCCTGAGGCCTGTATTGGGAAGCAGGATTTGGGGTTAGCGAGGTAACTTCAGGGTTAATCCTGGGTTTTCAGTCTTATGACGGTGGTTCATTTCTTACCGGGGTAGATCGGTAACTTATGCGGGTATTTACAAGATAACAGATCAACTCGTATAAAAGCACCAGCTACTGACCAATCAGTTCTCTTGGAAAATGGCATCACCATTTCTAGAAGATCCTGTGGAGTTAGGTGTGCGGATCATGAGAAGGTGAGAAGGTCTCTTAGGAAAACAAGAGTGTTCAGGGACCGGCAAAACCCTCTGGCTTTCCCTGATGATTACTTGCACGAGCGATATAGATCGTCGTCGGAGGGACTGGCATATCTGTGTCAGCTTCTGTAGCCGTATGTTGCCAGTGCGACATGTTGGAGTCGTTCACTTACACTGCCGCATACTGTATGCATTGCGTTGCGTTACTTTGCTACGGGTACTTTTCTGTTTGCTGTGGGTGATGCAGAGAACCGGAGCAAAAACACAGTCTGCAGCACTGTTCATAAGGTGGCACCTGCTTGGCCAGAGCTACTAGATGCCTTCGTTGTGTTCCCTGGCCACTTGCTCACTGCAGACAAGAGGTTCTTTTATAACATGGCAGGTAGGCATTAACCTACGTGACTACTTGATATATAATTAATGTAGACCCTTCAACGTATGCTGTTGTAGGCCAATAGTAAATGCCTACTCTTTTCATAGGGTTCCCCAGAGTGCTATGTGCCATCAATTGCATCCATATTCCCATCTCCACATGTCTGGGTGAGAATGATGCTGATTATATAAATCTCAATTCATTCCACATCCTCAATGTTCAGGTAAATCTCTGCACAATGCAAGCAATGCATTATGACTTGCATTACAAACATGTGTACAGAGGATGAGTGTATATATATATATATATATATTTGTTTTTATCACCTTTTTCTACAATTTTACCACTTTATTATTATTGATATTTCCTGTGATGTTCTCTTAACAGTTTCCATGTTTTTTACTTTATTGGCTTTTATTGTCTTGTGAAGCCCTTTGTAACATCTGTTTGAAAAGTGCTATATATTTATTATTATTATTATTATTATTATTATTATTATTATTATTATTCATACTAACGGCAAAGTGGCTTGGGTCAGTCCATGACTTCCGGGTCTGCACTGTGCCACAGATTTGAGCAGGGTATGGCCTCTGTACATTGCATATTCTTTATCTTTTTAAAAAGCATTTTGTGATACTGATCATGGAAAATATTTATTTTTATCTTCAGTGGAGTGCTGCTCGGTGACAGGGGTTACACCTGTCAGCCCTTCCTAATGACCCCCCGTCCTGACCCTGATGCAGAGCCACAAACAAGATTCAACGTGGCCCTTACCAAAACCAGGGTAGAAAGTACTTTCGGCATCCTAAAAGCACGTTGCACTTGCCTACTTGGGCCCAGAGTGGCCCAGACCGAGCTTGCCACATTATTACAGCATATGTTGTGCTCCACAATGTTGCACCCACCAGGAAGGAGAGGGCCCCTCCTGTACACCAACAACCCCCTCATGTTGTTGACCCCCATCACCCTCGACCACCCTATTGGCAGCGCTGTAGGAGAGGCCATAACACAGCAATTCTTTTCTTAAACACACACACACAGAACAGGCCTTTTTTCTTTTTATTTAGGTCTTTCTTTTTGTCTTTTGTTCTCCCATTCCTGGTAAAAAAGAAAATACATTTGTTTAATCTTTTCCCCTGCCTGGAAATATAAAACATATATATGTTTTGCCTTCGATGTCTGAAGTCGGAGATGCACTTCTAGAGTTGAGGGATGCCACAGATCCAGTCATACAAAGCGAGAGTCTTTGGCTGAAGAAATTGGATCATATCGCTTTTCAATCTGCACTGTGGTATTGTAGCGGTACCGATTCCCCAGATTTCAGCTGATCAGGAAGAAGCCTGAGAACCAGTTTCCAACCCAATAACACAGACATTTTTACTGGGAGAAACAAATCTCACAAGTGCCTTCACAATGAAAAAATGCCTCTTGATAATAAGGACATGTGTATAAAATGGGGTTTCAATGAAAATAAACCAATAAATAAAACAAAAAAAAATAAAGCCTGCGGGCGTTAGGTTATCATTAGGCAAACTCTTGTACGAGTAGCACTAGGTCTGCCCTGATGCAGTTAACCTAGTGGAAAGGTATTCTTTAATATTCACTCCAGTTCGGTTTCAGAATGCTCAAAATCGGCCCTCAATCAGAAAACAACAACAAAAACAAAAACAAAGACTGCAAAGAAGTCTCAAAAGGGCCCAAAAGACCAGAGATTCTGTCTGACAATATTTGCTAAAACAAGGTCCGCATGACATCGAGGAAGGATAAGAATGTCCTGGGTGTGCAATTCCCCACCTCTCTTAAGCCCTAAAGAAAAAGGCGTTGTCACACTCTGATTGGCCAGGAGGGGAAATGCACCAAGCTGATCTCACTTCTTAATTAGGAGCCGTACCCACGCCGTCCACGACAGGTGATCTGAATAAGCCTCCAGTCAACTCAGGGGAATCGTGACATTCAGCTAAAATGAATTGGGAAAAAGGGAAATGACAGCAAGTACCAAAGAATATGAGGGAGTGCTCCAGTGGGGCTGATAATGACCACAACAGAGCAGTTGTATACTACTAATAGGGTCATCATTTTTCCTAAATGTGCAAAGATGAACTTGGAACAAAAAATGAGAGAAGAGGAAGAAAAGTGAGGTAGCTAAACCCACTAATTAGAAGGGGTGTCTGTATACTTTTGGTCAACAAATATATAAAATATTGTTTAGCGCTGCTTTAAGTTTTCTCCCAACATGGAAAAGTGATTTAGTAATACCTATAAGAGACAGGGCTGGATGTGAAGGACTAGAAAATAATTAATATTTTTAAAATCCCAATGAAAGCTGCGAAACACACAGGCTCTAAAAGTGTAGGCTATAAACAACCTGATCTCATGGGAAGGCATATATAGCATGACACTTTAATGACATTCCGCGTGTGTTGATAAAGCATTTTTAGGCATCACGTGTCATTTCACACCACAGGGTTAACGCTGTGAAAAGGCTTTTCGAGGTTAAGTTTAGGCAAAAAACTACAGTAACGGCTGCAGTTAGGTTTAGGCATCAAAACCACCAGGTTTAGGGTTAGGGTTAGGGTTAGAAAAACATCATGGTTGGACTTAAACTAAGTGAAATATGTACGTAAACAACGTAACATAAGTACGGAAAAAAGGCACAAACGTCACTAATGTAACTTCAAAATAACTTGACACTTTGGGATACAAACACGGGTGTCATGGTTGAAAGTCCTGTGTTTGTTGGACCCTCCCACCATAAACAGTATTTCTCACTTTTTATTCTACATCACTAGCTCTGAGTGAAGCATATTCATGCAGATGTGTTTCCATTGCAGTCAGTACAGACATGGTGTGAAAATGACGCCATTGTTTTATTGCGCGCAAAATGAATTACAAATTGCCGTGCCATTCATACATATTTGGTGAGACTGGGCTGGTATAAACAGCCCGTGTTCACAACATTCAGTGTCATTTTCATTGTACAAACGTTGTAGTTTTAAGCCCAACCATGTAGTTTTTTTCCTAAGCCTAACTATAGTGGTTTTGATGCCGAATATAAAGTGATGCCAAGGGCGTGACAAAGCAGTGGTATGTGACAAGTTGGGATCATGGATGTATTAAGAGAACTGGATACAGCGTTGGAGGCGGGCTCCCGTTCATTCTTATAAAAGTTTCTCAGTGACGCATGAAGCCAAAATGGCTTGACTGCCGAGTGATAAAGTACCCGGATCATCTTGATAAAGTACCTGGATCATTGTGATAAAGTACCTGGATCATTGTGATAAAATACTTGTCTCATCCTCGTAAAGTACCCGGATCATCGTGATAAAGTGCCCGGATAATTGTGATAAAGTACCCGGATAATTGTGATAAAGTACCCGGATCATTGTGATAAAGTACCTGGATCATTGTGATAAAGTACCCGGATCATCGTGATAAAGTACCCGGATCATCGTGATAAAGTACCCGGATCATCGTGATAAAGTACCCGGATCATCCTCATAAAGTACCTGGATCATCGTGATAAAGTACCCGAATCATCGTGATAAAGTACCCGGATCATCGTGATAAAGTACCCGGGTCATCGTGATGAAGTACCCGGATCATCGTGATAAAGTACCCGGATCATCGTGATAAAGTACCCGGATGATCCTCATAAAGTACCTGGATCATCCTCATAAAGTATCTGGATCATCCTCATAAAGTACCCGGATCATCGTGATAAAGTTCCTCATCCATTGGGTACATAGAGCAGGCGCAGTAGTGTTTCTTTAACTCCTCCTCCCAGCCCTCGGTCTGGGTCTCATTCACATGAACGAAGGAAGGGAAATAACTCTGGATTCAGCTATTAGTGCATATTACAACTTTTAGGACCTAATGATTTAAATAAGGACTAAGTGTTCGTACTGGGGAGTTGATTCACCTGAATAAAGTGATCCGCTGAGTTACAGACGTCTCTTTCCCAATGTAAGTCTATGGGAAACTAGCACAGATCACTGGACTGCTCAGGGATGAAGTGAGAGGTAAATACTGATCTGTGCCCTCTGAACATGCTTGAGGCTGTGGATAGATGGATGATTATCACTGTAAGGCCCCAGCAGCAAGGATGAAAAGAAATGCCTGTAACGATAGAGGAGGGCTGTAACTTATAGGAAACTATAAAAGCACAAACCGCGGACGGCGTGTAAAACAATGCTGATAGTAAGAAAGAATGATATCATCTAAAACTGCCAGTCTGCCTGTATTATATTACAGCCACTTTTATATGTTTTTTTCTGTCTGAATCAGAAGCTGCTATAAATAGTTTCACTATTTGCAAGCGAGGAGCTTCAGATTGTCTTTCAGCTGTTTGGAATAATTTAACTAAACTAATTTAAATGTTCTCTGCCTGTCCAGGCAAGTAAAAAGTACATTTCTATGTTCTGACTCGTACAATTCCTGGTCAGTGTTTTTGTTTCATTAAGAGCGTAGCTGCTGTTCTCTTTGAGGCCCATATATTTTTTGAAATTGATCAGTGAATGTGACAATGGGCCACACAGTTCAGTCCACACTAACACAATACAATGATGCGAGTTTGACCCGCAGAAACCTGTTACTGCTGTAAAAGAAAACCAGCCGCGGCTGATTGTCAGAGTTAATATCTGTCAAGGCTGGCCTTGCTCTGTAAAAAGCAGCTTTTTACAGAGCAAGGCGAGAAAAAAATCACTTTTGTTATTGAAACGAAAGCATCAAACCCTACCCTCTGCAACTGAGCATGTGTTTGGATGTTAAAAGTAGAAGTTAGAATAGACAGACCGTGGTCTCAAAGCAGCAAAGCAATAATGAAGACAAAAAAAAACAATCCCACAGTCGGACCTGGGGAGCCTCCAAGTTTGGAAAACTGGCACTTAACTGCTAAATCAGAGGACTTAATTGCAACATAAATCGGATAAGTCGCTCACGTCATCTATTTTCAAAAAAATCCGCTGAGGGGAGAGGTGGAATACTGCAATCTTGATTCCAAGAATGAAAGCATCTTGTACGGTCCATCCACTTAAATCATGTTATTTAAATGGCTCTAGATCTAATCTCTAGATTCGTCTAGAAAGTCTGATCATCCAACACATTCTCCCAACTCGTCAAATACCGCCGCTGGGAAGGCAAGGGACTTTCTGAATGATAACATTGTGTGAGCATTTTTGATGTGGTTTGGTGATTATAAAGAGAGAGGGCGACAACTGAAAACGCCCTGTCGCCCCAGGTTCGACACTTGGTCCCAGAGACTTGCAGAAGGTTGGCACCAGCCTGAGGTGTCAGGAGGCATCAGGACGGGCGTGCTGGTGGAGGAGGTCAGAGAGGTAGGAGGGAACTAGGTTGTTGAGAGTATTATCCTGAAGTTTATCCTGTGTTTAAGCTAGAGGAGGTCATAGAGGACTGGGGTGATGTGATCGCTTGAGCGTCTACTGGTCAGTAGGCGGGCGGCAGAGTTCTATACGTGCTGGAGTTTATTAAGGACTTTGTTTGTGGTACCATAGAGGATATTGTTGTAGGGACCTGCCATTTCGGGTGGCAGACACAGTGAACTGTCGCAGGATCCGTGAGGTATGCTACCATTGGCCGTGAGCCAAGCTCAGTCCTCATTGGCCACTCTAACATTCACAACTAGGTGTGAAATTCACACAGAACAAAACCAGAGGAATTTCTTTGTTCCTCCTCTTTCCTCTTCACCTCCTCACCCAAGCTGACCAGCTGCTGGAGGCGAGCCACAGCTCTTTCTACTCTTCATCACAGCTCTCCAGACCAGAACTTGCAAAACAGTTCTGCTTCTGATCTATGGTCTGTTAGGAAACAGACCTAGCACACAAAGAACCAAAATGTGGAAGACGCGAGCGCCTGCCTTCTCACAGTTAGCACCAAGCTAACCAATCTGCACAGCAAAGACGACATCTTTGATTTGGAACCACAACTTCAACACATGGAATCACAAACCCTGTTCTTCCATGGTAACGTACTGGGCTTACCTTAACATTAACAATCGCACATGGCTGAGCAAGACTGTTCAACTTTGATTTCTAGAATGTACCTGTATTGATTTGGTTTAATGTTATTCATTGAGTTTGACTCTGGTGATTTATCTGTATCTGACATCTGGGTAGGTGGCTTCGCCACATCTGATGTGTTTAGTTTATGCTTCACATAGACAAGGTCTTGCATGCAAACTAACCATCTTTTCTAACCCACTGCATTATCTGACACACAATAAGATCACATACAGAAACTGTGAATTAGTTAAACATAAACATACAGCTTCAGATAATCTTAACCCCCACATCACCCCCCCTCTTTGTCCTTCTTGAGCACATGTGCTCAGAAGAACAAAGAGGTCATGTGATGACATGCTGACGGCCATCTTTGATTCCGCCATCTTTGATTCCGCCATCTTTGTAGTTTTACAGTGCTCGCCATTTTGGTCTGTAGGCCATTCAGACATTTTGAAACAAGACGCCATCTTGTTTCCCCCCCCCTCTCTCTCTCTCTCTCTCACACACACACACACACACACACACACACACGCACACACTTTGTTTGGTTTGTTTAGTTTAGTTATTTAGTTAGATTAATATTGTGTTTTGAACCTTTATTATCTTGTAAATAAATGTTTGTGGAATATACATGCTGGTCTCTTTAATGTTGCACAAGAGTGAATAATGCCAACCTCTGCTATGTCAAGAACTCCGATATCCTTCAACCTTTACTATCTATTTTGGTTATAGTTATTAATTTAATTATTAATCAACGTTCCAAATTGATAGTTTAGCATATATAATGAGACTATATTAACATTTTGGTCATTGGTCCCTGATTCCAGGGTGGTGCCCCGTTTATTATTAATGTTTATTATTGATGTTTATTGATAATCTTTATTAATATTAATAATTCTATTATTATTTATTAATTAATTTGCTAATAACCAAAACCTACTAAGTAGAATCCCTACAGTGTTGCAGTAGTCAAGCCTGGATGTTACAAATGTGTGAATGAGTGTTTCTGTTGGCTGTTTTGGTGATGTGGTTGGCATGGGACAGGAACGAGAGGGTGGGGTCACGGATGACTCCAAGGTTGTGGATTTGGGTGGAGTCCTGAGTGGGGAAGGTGAGGGAGTCTGGGCCAGTGATTAACCTCTTTTATCTGAGCTGTATTAAAACTCTACCTTTAAAAACTTCATAAAATGCTGTGGTGGTCTTTTTTCCGAATAGTTTGTAAAAGACCAGGCCTTGGAGTCAAAATTATACAATTTAGTGTTTATTTTATTGATTTTCTACTGTGCACAATGATAGAATGTGCTGATGCACAGGGTAAATGTCATGGCCAAAGGCTCCATTGTGTGCACATAGTAGTGTGCTCCTGTAGTGGATATCAGCAGTATTTTAGAGCCAGAGTCCCTTTCATGAGGTAGAAAACCCATTTGGCACACTTTGGGTATCCAAGTGGCCAAATGGAGAGTCCTCATGGTTCTATCCTGACTAAAACCTTTGTAGAATCTTTGTTCTTTGTGTTATTTATATCTGCTTTTGCACAGTTGTAGTCGTGATGGTCAGCATGAAATCAATTCGTATGTAATCCATGTAATTGTGAACCGGGAAGTATAAAGAGCGGCGAACACCACGTAGGGAGGAGGTCAGGGCGGATGGGTGGGTAACAGGATCTTTGCCCAGGAGACCGGTGCTCGTGTCACGTGTGAAACCAGAAGTCAAAGTTGATTTATTTGTCACGTAACTGAGTAGTTTTATTTTGAAAAGACTGTAGCGGAACTTGACATGTGCGTCACATGTTGCTGGACATTCGTAGAAAAACATACTAAAAATACGTCTTTAAAAGTCGTGCTGAGCTTCACAAGAAAAAGGGATATTCGTGTCTGTGTACACGAATCAAATAGATACAATTTTGTGAGTATTTCACAAACTACTGTGAGACTGTGTTATAAGTTTTTTAATAAACTACCATAAGCAAAGTAAAAGTAAAGTAAAAGTTTAATACAAATGGGATAATACAAGACAGTGTTATCAAAGTTATCCATTTTTGACGATATGCAAAGTATTAATTTTGAGATTCCTCAAATGGATTCATAGTAGTATTTATGTTTTTGGAAAGTCTTCGAGGTAGAAACCTGATGGTGCAAAGGAAGTGATGGTTTTACTCGTTCTAGTTTTATAAGAATAAACAAAGGGAGAACTTGGTGAATAGCAACAAATGAAAAGGTGTCACAGGAAGTCAAACTTCACCATCACATCCATTCCCTCGCCTGTGTGAGAGCTGCAGGGTAAAAGACAAGAAACTCATTGGTTTTCTTTTCATTTTCATCACAGGAAAAGGAATTTTATATTCTAAAACAAATGCCGCAGCCTTTCATGCTTCAACCTCTCAACCCACCCGCCTACCTCCCGTCTTTCCTTTCATGCAGCGAAGGCTCAAACCTGCACTCCCACAGCCTCAATCAAGGCCATGTTTGGCTTGGTATTGTCACTGCAGGTGGAAATCTGGATATTTGTGAACTACTCTTTTTACTTTTTGTGTCTATGAAATAGAAGAGACAAAAAATGCACTGTATCATATATTACAAAGGAACAAACTGTCCTCTATTGTTCACAGTCCCTCCTTCATCCTCCAGGGAGGAAAGAAAGGGGGAGTTTCAAATGAGCACCGTCCGCCCTCTCAGAGATCACAGTTTTCATGTTGAAATCACATGGGGGGTTCTGTCAATCACACACACAGAGGACAAAGGCTCCAATCAATAGAGAGGCGAAGTCCTTCCCCTAAAGTTGGACCCCATGGGACCTTATTTCGGAAAAAATATGAACGGTAGTCAACGGAGAGAGACAAATATTTTTTTTGATCCTGTTTTTGATCCTGTTTTATCCTCGTCCCTTACAAAAAAGAAGTTTACTTCAAGTTTATTTTATGAAGTAAATCTAAGTATAGTTCAAGTATAATCCCAAGTATACTTTATGTAATAAGCATACTAATATCAATGTACTAGTAAGTATAATGTACTTCTTGGGACTAAATTGGCCCACTTTTTAGTTTATAAGTATGCTTTAAATGTAAGAGTAGTAAACTTTGAGTACATAACTAGTTACATCCAAGTTGTATTTTGTACTGCAACTATAATATGAATTATATTACTAGTTATATACTTGTAGCCCACTTTTTAGTTTATGATACAGTTTAAAGTAAACTCTCCGTAAACTACTAGTTTAATAGTTTTTACTGCAAGTATACTTGTACGTTTTCTTTAAGTGAACTTATAGTACTTGAACAAATATACGGTAACTCTTCATTTTACAGGTCTGCAAATTTCATGGTAATTATGTGATAATTAGCAAGTAACCTATTATAAATTTCTTTGGAATTACTGCCAAATTACCCCAATATTTACCTCAACATGTATTGAAAATGACTATATTATAATAATTATATACTAACATTGCATATAATGGTTAAAATAGGGCCCTTAGGCTTGAGAAACGTCTGTGCGCTGCTCTTCATCGGAGGTGGAAAACCAAAACTAATAGAAGACACTTGTGATCAGGCACACATCTCACCATTGTGTGACTTATTGTCTACAGATGTAACCTGGTAGCTGATGTCATGATTTAGGGAGTTGTTTTTTTTAAGACATTTCAAATAAGTTATTTGCTAATTATTATCTATTTATCAGCAGACATGGAAATAAAGCAGATCAATTAACTTTGTATTCTTTTCCTGGAAATGTATTCAATAAATTATCAGCTATTTGGAAATAGCAGAATATAATTATTACATAATGTTTATAATAGTCAATTTTGATACATTTTGAGGTAAATATTGAGGTAATTTGGCAGTAATTCCAAAGAAATGTCTAATAGGTTACTTGCTAATTATGACCTATTCACCACGAAATTTGCGGAGCTGTAAAATGTAGAGTTACCAAAGATACTTATTCTTTTCTGTAAACTTTTCAGTATAAGCCGAGTATACTTTGTTAATTTTGTTAAGTGTATCTCTGATAAGGACATAAAAAGTAAACTGAACGTATTTTAAGTTTAAAGAAGTATACTAATAGGACATTTGAATAAACTTCTTTTTTGTAAGGGATCCTAACCAATTTGCTCTCCAGAGATGCATCATAATTTACCAACTCAGGAGAGAAAATATGTTTGTGGTATTCAGTTCCAACATCTTTATTGATTGTACCTGACAAAGAACAAAGAAACATGCTTCATGCACCATCACATAGTTCAACCCCTGATCAGAGCACTCTGGCTGAAACGTGTGTTTATGCATGTCATGACTGACCACACACAACATGTGCTGGTCTTGACCTTTGGCCTGTGCTTGATGTTTTCTAACATCTGTTGATTGGAGCTGTTGATGACTTCAACCGATCAGAGGCTTTATAATCCCTGGTAAGACGACCAAGCCGGCACAGCGGGAGGCTGGACGGCGCTAAAAATGGCAAACTGAGGAGCTTTGTAATCTGAGAGGAAAATTAATATGAGTCTGTGATGAAAATCTGTGAAGAGATGATCAACACTTCAGTTTATGTTGTACTTAGTGGTGTAAAATGATGGATAAACTCTGACCTCCAGTTGACGAGAGCAGTCTCTGGACTTTTTTCAAACCAAATGCAGATGTATAAAAAACCCTCTCTACTTCGTTCCCATCAAGATGTTGGTGAGCGCTTTGAAGCAAACACACATCTAGGGACTTTGTTTATGTCAACAGATGGAACCTTTGGCGATCAGCATGCAGAGCTGCAGACGTGTGTATATATGTCAGCAAGGCTTCAAAACACCCTCATCTTTTCTGTCAGTAACCTAAACATCCTGGTGAGTACACACGGCTGCAGGAGACACAAACACACACACACACCACCACCACCACCTCCACCTCCCACGGTGAGCAACAGCAGCAGCAGCAGCAGTAGCAGCAGCAGTAACAGCAGCAGCAACAGTAACAGCAGCAGCAGCAGGAGCAGCAGCAGCAGCAATAACAGCAGCAGCCAGCCAGCAGTAGTAGTAGTATTAGCAGCAGCAGCAACAGCAGCAGCATCAGTAACAGCAGAAGCAGCAGCAGCAATAACAGCAGTAGCAGCAGCAGCCAGCCAGCAGTAGTAACAGCAGTAGCAGCAGCAGCAGCAGTAACAGCAGCATTCAGCCAGCAG